>NW_015167535.1:354337-363986 GCF_001447785.1 Gekko japonicus | reverse complement strand
AGATTGGGGATTCCATCTCCAAATAGGGAGATTCAGCCAGAGGGATCTCACTGTCCCTCTAAAAAGTCAGTGACGATTCCATGAGTGGTGGCAGCGAATTTAAGGAGTGAGATATGCCCACGGGATGAGGGTGGGAGGCAAACAGCTGAGTTGTAAACTGGAGCCCATTTCACCATGGTAGGCAACCAAGCTTGGTTCAGACAAAGGAAACCCTTTGCAGGCCTTTGTGAGGAACTCATTGGGGCCAGTCCTGACTAGGGTTTCCAGCTCCAGATAGGGAGATTCCTGGAGATTTTCTGGTAGAGTCTATGGAAACCAGGGTTTGGGGAGGGGAGAGGCCTCAGCTGAACAGAATGCCATACAGCCCACCTTCCAAAGCAGTTATTTTCTCCGGGGGGGGGGAGAGATGTGTTTTCTGGAGTTCAGTTGTGATACCTGATGATCTTCAGGCTCCACCTGGAGGTTGACTGCCCTAGGCGTAGCAGTCAGTGCTTCAGAGCAGGGTCTGCTAGATCCAGGTTCTTGCTGTAGAAGCTGAGTGGGTGATTTTGGACCAGTCACAGGTTCTAGTGTATAAACCATGTTCTCAAGAGTCTATCTCTGATTATATGACTTCTTTCTTGTGTTATGGTTGTTATAGTTGATTACTTAATTCATAAATAATTGTGTAAGCCTTCATCAAGGTCTGCTGATTCAAGTTTTACTATTCTTTGTCTTGGGTTTTTAATCCACAATCCGGATCAAACCTGCCACTCGGTAATATAATTTTATATTTGGAACTCTTGATTTCCTGCCATTCCAAATAAATTTATTTGTCTCTACCACTCTTTCAATATTCCTTCTTCTATATGTATGGATAACATTTGAAACAAAAAAAATTAGTTTTGGTAATACATTTGTTTTAATTGCAGAGATTTTTTTCAGCCACAAATTTTTTAATTTTTTCCTCTAGATATACATGCTTGTATTAGTTTCCAAGTCTTCTGGTAACTTTTTTTTAAAAAAATTCCAGTTTTGCCCAGTCTCATTTATTCCCAAATTTTAAATAGAGTCAGTGGCCACTGTACACTCTGTGCTCTTTATACTTTCTTCTTCTTGTTGCATTAAAATTTTTGTTATCATTTTTGTCTTCTTTCTATTGATTTTGTAGCCTGGAAAAGATCCAAATTCTTCAATGTATTCCATCACATACTGTAAGGATTTGGGGGAGGGGGGCGCAGATTCAAAACTGTTAAAAACACATCATCTGCATAGCTTTTCATTTTAAACTCTTGTATCATCCACTTTTATTCCCTTAATGATAGCAGCTTGTCTGATCTTTGTGACTAGAATTCCCATCACTAAGATAAATTGTAAGGGTGACAGAGGGCATTGAGAGGGATATTATTAAGGCAACATTGGTACTATAAGGAGTTTGATGTTAGAGGCATCAAACCTCTTCAATCCAAAATGCTGTGCCATGATCCCACCCAACACTAGCACTCCTGATGCCACTGGAAATGCTGCAAGAACTCTTGGGTAACAAGATAGAATTTGGAAGTACATGATCCAACTACCTTGCTGAAATGAAGCAGGTTGGGGAATCCATGCACAGTGTAGATTGCACATCTCCCCAGTGTGCATCCAGTTCATAGAACACACCCTTCAGATCCACTTGCACATCAGGACATGGTAGATCTACAATTAAAAGACTTCATTCATTGTTGTAAAAATGGGCAATTTGGTAAGAGGTGGCATCTATTGTCTGAAGCATGCCCTTGTCTGGAACAGGCTGCCTCCATCCAATGAAATGTACCATGGAGTAACTATCACACCTGCTAAGTTTGAAAACAACTTGTGCTTTTATTAGCTGTCAAGAAGAAAGGCAACTAAATGGCCACTTCAAGCTGAGCCCAGCTCAGTACCACTTCAGTCTCTCTCGCTGTCTGTCTCGTGTGCACACACACATACACACACACACACACACACACAGTCTGTGCTAAATTCTGATTGTCATCACCGTACTGAGAAATGCTTGAATTTAGACAGGCTTCTGCCCAAGTTGCTAAAGGGCTTCCAACAGTTTATTTTTATATCGACAATAGCTTATTTTTAGAAGACAGCTGTGAAGGGCTTTTCCTGGATATGTGGAATTTGAATCTGTAAATACTTGCAAAATCAAAAGCGCCTTTTAGAGTCTTCCCCCCTCCCTTTGTAGTAGATTGGCTATTATTTGATAGCTGCTAGGCATTTTTACCATTTGGCTTACACAACTATTTAACTTTTCTGTTTTGGGATCTTAATTTTCAGTCTTGTCATAGAAAACTATGTGGTAGTCCCTTGGAAAAAAGCAGCTGCCAGTTTTAAAAAACATACATTTAGCCTCTAGGAACAGCAGTGGGAGAACATTTAGATGTAATTGGATGAAACTATTGCCAAGCAAAAATAAAGATCTAGCCAGTGCCAGGGATGGATATTTTATTCAAATATGTAAACGCAGATGCACTCCAAGCAATTCACTCTTCATGTTACCAAGAAGTAACTTATTTCACTTGTTGAAAAAGAGTTGCTGCCAGCTACTCAGTGACCATTACACTGGCTAGATTTTTGGGGGTTTTTTCTGTTTCTTTTCCTCTTTGTGGCACTTGTGGTGTGTAGTATCACATAAGGATTATGTACATGTGGCAGCAATGCATTGTGGGTGCTGTTTGCCATCAGAAGTGGGTATGTCTCCGCTTTCCATGCATATATTTATGGATGAGCATTTGGCATTACATGACAACATCATGAATCACGGAACACTATATATTTAATAGCCTTCAGTGTCTGTGCCCCCATTCTAAAATCTGTACCCAAGCTGAAGGTATAGGTTGGAACAGATTTGGGGTAATCCCTGGATTAGCAGAAGAATATGAAAAATTAGAATTAAATAAAATCAACGGAGTTTTAAAATGCTGAGATTTTTCAAGATTTCCTTGTGAGATCTCAGCTGCCATTTTGGGCTGCCTAGGCAACCTAAAATAACTTTGCTGAGGCTCACAGTAAGAGAGGGGAACTGGATTTTCCCTCTCCCAGTTGTCTTCCCAGATGTATCCTTTTCTCATAGGGCTCTTTCACATAGAGACACTGTGTAATGTACTTTCAATCCATTTTCAATGCACTTTGCAACTAGATTTTACTGTGGTGTCTTCCAGACACTCTTAATATTCCATTTCCCTTTGTTACTACTTTTTCCCTTTTCCCCACACATCTTCGTTAGCAATCCCTTGCTGTCCTAGTTCTTCTTAGTTTTTATTCCCACTCTTTCTGAAACCTGTTTTTCCTTGATCTTTTTTTCTGAAGTGGCTGGATTTTGTTTTTTTCACCAGTCTGAAGTGCCTGTGCCATTTCACAGTGCTCCACCCACCTCACCATTTTGTCATTTTGGGGTAGGGTGGGGTGTGATTTCTTTGCTTTAAAAAATGCAGGCTAGGGTTACAGCAGGCCAGTGGTAGACCATGCATGCACTGAATGAACTGTCAGGCCAGTCAGAAGGCCCAAAACAAGCAGGCGATCATTGCCTTGCTGCCTCGTGGAATATCTCTTAGAGCTGTTTTCAAATTCTATGTGCAATGCAGGCAGACAAGCCAAAGTAGCAGCTAGAGAGCCAACAACCAGATGAGGCCACTGTGGGTGGGCGAGGGAACTGGCAGCATGACAAGCCCTGGGTGGGCAGAAAAGCAAGCCAAGACTGGCCCCAATCTCCACTGGCCAAAAGAGGTGACTGTTCGGTGTCCCTCCCAACACAGGCACTTTCTGTGAACAAAATCAGTGCACAATAATAATGAATGGGGCAAAACACAACAAAATTCTGTATTGATGAACAGAACAGGACCAGTTTAAAGGTACTTTGAAGAACCTGAACAATAAACTTCCAAAGCAATATTCAGACTTGCAATCAGGTATAATCATAGCTATGCTGGTCTCTTTAGCTGCTGTCCATAATTCAAAAAGGGAATGAAGAACAGCACACCCAATCAGAACAACCAGTCTAATGTTGGAAAGCAGCTAACTAATCAAACGGATGGACAGGTAGGCAAGGCACAATTTGCCAGTGGGCTTTGGGGGCTGTAACTGCATAAGCCAATGGGGACTAGTGGGGATGTTAAATTGCTCCATTGCTCCAGCACAGTGATGCGAGAAAAAAAAAGTGCCAAAAACAGAGTAATTTGTAAACAAACGTATGACACATACACAGGGAAGTTCTACATAAAAACAGGCACTGTGGAATGATCGCCCTGTTCGCACTATAATCAGAGGCACCATGGAGGCAAAGAAAAACCAGATGAGGGCTGCAGTCTTGAAGACACCTGTGTGAACTTGCAAAGTCCACTTGCATTGAAAGTGGAATGAAAGTGCATTAATCAGCATGTGTGAAAGCACTCTTTTAAAAAAGTCTATTATCTATTGATCCTCCCATCTTCCAACGTGGTTGTCCTTCCCCCTTCACATCTGATACAATTAATCTTTGATAGTCTCATTGTACTCCATTAAAACTGTTAATTGCCCATCTATGGTGGGCAGTCCCCCACCCACACCCCCTCACTGTCTGGCCCCTGATAGATTCAGTGGCTGGAGAAACATATTAGTGAGGTCATTTCAGGGCAAAAACCATGAAGCACTGTTACAGCCCCTCTAACAAATCTCTATGTTGGTGATGGTGATGTTGGTGATGGTGTTTTCCCTGGGGTCTGCCCAGAAGAGCCTCTTGGGGTTGGCAGCAGTGACCTGGCAACCCTATATTCTGTTCTGCCTCACACTTCTTGCAAGTGTTTTGTACTGTTCACTGTCTTGGGCAGGTAACACAGGCTTAGGATCCTATACCTTCTTTCTGCTTGCGTAGCACTGTTCTGTACTGGGAAGAGTGTTCTTTTGGATGGTGCTGCCCGGGCAGAAGGAAAGTGTACGGTCCAAGCCAAACTCTTCAACTCCTGGAGAAAAGCAATAAGAACCAAAACTTTTGTTACTATAAGAAGAGCTCTGCTGGATCAGATCAGTGGTCCATTAAGTCCAGCTTCCTGTTTCACAGAGTGGCCAAACAGTTGCTCTGGAGGGCCAGCAGACAGGCGATAAAGGCTAAGGCCTCCCCCGATATTGCCTCCTGCACAGGTATTAAGAGGTGTGCTGCACTTGACTCTGGGAGTTTCCCTCAGTCAACAGTCAACACCCATTGATGGACTTCTCCATGAATCTGTCTGATTCCTTTTTAAGACCACCTATGGTCGCGGCCGTTACTAACCATTGACAGAGCTAACAGTTCCATCTCTTGGACAACCATTGAACTTTACAGATCTCTTGTAGAGTACTGTGATTTAAACAATTTGTTCATTTCCCCCCATATAGTAACTGAATACGCTAATCATGCTAAGGATGATTTGTCTGAAGTTAATCTAGCGAAATATGATGGGTAAGTTCTTTCTCCTATTCATTTCTCTTTGTATGTTTGTAGTCCCCACCTGATATTCCTTCAGAATCCAATGAATAAAGGACATGTACATACAGGTATCCAGACAAACTAATTTCCATTCTGTCTTCCATGCCTACACATGTTGGGGTGTTTCTGAACCTCTGCAGCACTCAAAAAAGGGCTCTTTGCTGCCACCTCCTTCTCTCCCCAGGCCCTTGTGTCCCCTGAAAAACTGGGGGGGGGGTAATACGGCAGAAGTGGAATGTGTGGATATCACATATTACACACACGTACTCTGCTGGGTGAACTTTATTATTTATTTAATTAATTAATTCACTTTCTATCCTGCCCTTCCCACAAGGGAAGGTTACAACATTAAGATAAGACAATAAAATCAGATAAACTATAAAATTAGATGATGGTGAACAAACTACAACCCAGCTATTTCAGTGGTGCCCTGATGTTAGACAATAAAAAGAAAAGGGCTGGATCAGAAAGAAAAAATCCAGATTATAGATACCCTACCTTGAGAAAACCAAGGTGGCTATCATTCTGTGTCCTCAAAAATTGAAGACTATAATATAGATGCTAACAGGAGGGACCAGATGATATTTGACATCCTCTGCCTCACCCAAAAGCCTGGCAGAAGAGCTTCATCTTACAGGCCCTGCAGAACTGTAAAAGGTCCCGCAGGGCCCTGATCTCTAGTGGGAGCCCATTCCATCAGGTTGGAGCCAGGGCTGTAAAGGTCCTGGCCCTGGTCAAGGCCAGGTGGATGTATTTTGTGCTGGGGATCACCAGTAAATGTTGGTGTATTGAGCGCAAGGCTTGGCGAGGTACGTATGGGGAGAGGCGGTCCTGTAATCAGGGGTCATTTCCTGCAGGAGCGCACAGGAGCGGAGCTCCGGCAGTAAAGAGCCCAGGGAGCAGGCACATGCAACAAGCCCCACCCCCTGCTCCCAGCAGCCTTCAGTCAGAGCAAGAAGCACGCAGGTAAATTGCAGAACTCCCCCCGGCCTCCCAGTCCAAAACAGACCAGTGGCACCTTTAAGACCAAGTTTTATTCAGGTACAAGCTCTCCCTCCTCTGCGAGGACAGATCTGCACGTCCCCCCCCCCCAATAGCTAGCAATCCAACACAGTCCAGTGGAGCCTGAGTGGTGGGTGTTGCCTTCTGACACACTTCCGGTGATTTCAGGGTGTGTGGCATATGCAAATACGTTACGCGAATGAGTTATGCTAATGAGCTCCTGCACCTCTTTTTCTACGAAATGACCCCTGGGTGCCAGAGATTTGTTCCAAGGGAAAATTAAAGCATGGTTCTGACACACTTCCGGTGATGTCAGGGGGTGTGGCATATGCAAATAAGTTATGCTAATGAGTTATGCTAATGAGCTCCTGCACCTCTTTTTCTACGAAATGACCCCTGCCTGTAAGTATGCTAGTCCCTGGCAGCTCAAAGCCTTAAAGGAAGGACCAACACCTTGAAATGGACTCGGAATTCTATCAGCATTCAGTGCAGTTCACGGAGCACAGGCCGAATGAAGAAAGAAAAAGACTGTGTCAGATCCCCCCCCCCCCCCCCCCCATCCCACACTATTTCCAAGGCTCTAGTTTGTGGGGACCCAAAGCAATAGTAGGAAATACCCTGCTCATTTGGCATGTCCACCATACCAAATTATGCCTTGTGCATACATTGCTTAATTAAACTGCCAGATACACTGCTAATCTAGGGACTTCTTACAAAATTACAATACTTTGTGCATCAATCTCTCCTTAATTACTACAACAGTGAGTCAAATAGTATTGAAAATCCAATTACACTGGGCATGGAGATTGCTGTAGGAGGAGACAGGAGTCTTGAATCATTTGGAAAGCACCAAATATATGGATGCAGTAGTTGTTATAGACAGATCAGTTGGCAGCTACAGTCCAATACGTTACCAACCTTCTATACCAATCCTGTATCATTGCTATGTGCAGTCCTTGTCTTTTGGGTTTCTCTAACCTATGAGAGAGGCTCAGATAAGAGCTCATGCAGAAGTTACATCTGTACAGTGTGCACTGGAGATGAAAGATGAGTAATCCTCTCCCAGTGTTCTAAAGCAGCTGTGGGGAATTCAGCCATCTCTAGTGAAAGAAAGCCAGTCTCTGTTTTATTTCTCTTTTGAGGAGAAAGCACACACATATGCTCAGGACTTTTTTTGTAGAAAAAGCCCAGCAGGAACTCATTAGCATAATAGGCCACACCCAACAACAGAAAGTCATTGGCATATTAGGCCACACCCAACACCACAGCTCATTAGCATATTAGGCCACACTCCCATACAGTCCCTTGTCTTGCCCGGGTGCTCTGCAGCTGTGGGGAGCCCAGGCAAGCCTTCCCTTGGCTTGTCCGGGCGCCCAGCGGCTGCGAGGCTCCCGGGCAATTCGGCCCTTGAACAGGCCGGGGAAGGCACGGGGAGGCATTTAAATGCTTCCTCGATCCTTCCAGCCCCCCCCCCCGGCCTGCCCACCTCAGAATCGCTGGGGGGGTGTCGCGCTCCAGGTCTTCCCTCTGTAGCCACACACGCAGAGGTTTTGGCTGTAGTGGGCGTGGCCAGCTCTGAAGCCAGCCGGAACTCCGTTCCTGTGCGTTCCTGCCCAAAAATAGCCACAAAATGGGGGAGGGGATTAAAACAATAATAGAATGACTACAAATCAAGATTTAAAAAATGAAATAACCATGATATAATATGGTAGAGTGGCTGCCCCCCTCCCCCAATCATGAAAGCAACAAAAGCAGCCACTTACCTCAGCAGGGTCAGAGTCCATATATATAAGATGCCCTACATATATGCAGAAAAATATGACCTCATCAATTAACTAAGAGAAAAAAGGAGAAAAGTATCATGAAGGCTGAGTGTGCTCCAGGAGGCAAGGAATATTGAAGGCAGTTGAGACACAGGTAATCAAAAAGAGGGGAAAGTAGCCCTGAGAAATTTTAGATTCCCGGCGGGAGAGATTATGTTCAGTGCTCTACCTGCAGGCCAGAACTGGAGACCCAGTTAAACCCATTGTTTTCAACTGCAGTTTGAAGGGAAAGTGCTAACCATTGTTTGCTAGTTTGGATGTCATGCCAATCTGAGTTAGCATTAACCTCCATATTGAAAAAGAAGCCATGTCGGAGAAGGAGTGAGTGATTTGTGAAGGCACACAGCTTGCTTCCAATGGTCCAAAATCATGGGTTGGAGGAAAGTTTGAGACCAGTAGCACCTTTAAGACCAACAAAGTGCGTGTGCACACAAAAGCTCATACCTTGAATAAAATGTTGTTGATTTTAAAGGTGCCACTGGACTCAGACTTTTTTCTGCTGCTTCAGACCAACATGGCTGCCAACCTGATCCCGCCGGCGGATCGGGCCCCTGGGGGGAATCCCACCCCCAAAGCACGTCACATGGAGGGGACGCAGGCACGTCGGGACGTTGGGGGTGGGGCCACAATCATCCGAGGAAAAACTCTATGGTTTTCCCTCGGATGATTGTGGCCCCGCCTCCAATGTCCCCGACGTGCTTGTGTCACTTCCGTGTGATGTGCTTGCGGCGCGCGCGAATACTCCTGGAGCAAGGCTGGATTCCCCTGCTCCGGAACAGGTAAGCACCCTACAACCTGGATCTATCTTCATGGGTTGGAGGAACATTCAAACCGAGCCCAATATTTTAAGTTTCAAAACAGGAGTCTCTTGTGGGGAAAAACACTGAAACAATAATGAAATGTTTATGTTTAAGCAGTAGCTCAGTTTCCCTCAATCTGCCAGAAAATGTTCCTATATAAGCCATATTGAAATGTGGGGGTGGGTGGGTGGTGGCCCAATTTACTCTGCTCCTATCAATTTCAGAGGAGCTCATACTGAAGGATATCCTAGTGGTTTGTGCCCCATATGCCTTCCTTGTTATGTCTGCAAGGTTTGTTCACATTATTGAAAACCCCAGGGGAAGAAAATGTTGTCAATGTATGGTCCCAGATCCACTTCCCATTGAAGTCAATGACAAAACATACATCGGTTTCTATGGAACTGGATTATTCCTTATATATATCTGTGTGCATTTCTGGTCACCACACCTTAAAAAGGATATCATAGCTTTGGAAAAAGTGCAGAAAAGGGCAACTCGAATGATAAAAGGGTTGGAACACTTTCCCTATGAGGAAAGGTTAAAGCGCTTAAGGCTCTTTAGCTTGGAGAAAC
>NW_015167535.1:291183-354163 GCF_001447785.1 Gekko japonicus | reverse complement strand
GCTATTAGCCACAAGGTATAGATAGGGGCTCTGGGGCAAGTGATGCTCTGTCTTCTTGGTGCTTGGGGGGGGTCAACAGTGGGAGGGCTTCTAATGTCCTGGCCCCACTGGTGGACCTCCTGATAGCACCTGGTATTTCTGGCCACTGTGTGACACAGAGTGTTGGACTGGATGGGCCTTTGGCCTGATCCAACATTGATGTCTCTTATGTTCTTATCTTCCTTTATCCATATCAAATGGGCATGGTCATTGGAGATACCACGTTTTTGCCAGAAACAAGTTGCTTCCTGCTGTTGAGCTTAACTTTATTTTTAACTCCTGTAAGAGCGACTTTATGTGTTATTGAGGTCACACCAGTGCACTTGAAACACCAGAGCATAAGTGCAGGAGAGTAACCATTCACCACCTGGACCAACTCTACCATCTGAAGAATCTCTATTGCACATTCCTGGTACCATTGGTTCTGGTGCAGACTTCCACATAACGGGGCTAGTCCATGTAGGGTGAGTTTTCAGAAGTTTCACCCCTCTTGTGGTGCTACACTACATACATGCATTTCTCAGTAAGCCTGAGTTCATACATGATGTTAGTTATGTGGTAATTGTTGTTCTGACAGCACAATTTGAATGTGTGAAATCACCACTATTAGGGGGCCCTTAAGTAATTACCCAGGGACACATGGTAGTTGTTTTTCCATTTACAGCTCTTCTGTGGATGGGAGAACATTTACATGAGTCGACCATGTGGACGAGGCCAGTGACATATGTCTTAACTAGAGACTCAACATTCAGTTGGGAAATCATGTGGCAGCTTTGTGCATGTGCAGTCAGCCATTACCTATGTAGCTGAGTCGTTCAAATGTTCTCCCAGCCACATGGAAGTCAGTTACAGATGTGTAACTACCAGGTGGCTGGGAGAACATCTAAGAAGGGCTCTGCTGCCCATTACAGATGACTGTTCACTGTTCTGTCCACAGAAATATCCAGATTGATAGCTAAGTTGGAAGATGATGGTTTATGGTGGCTTTAAATGGTAGACATCCAGTTGAGTCAAATCCCCTACAGTTAGACAAGGAACTTCTTTCAAGTGTGTCGTCCCTGTGTCAATGTCTGTCTCATGCTCATGGTTTTGTTTCCGCTCATATTTGTACTGCTTTTCACACAAAACCAATATAAATTAGGAATTTTTTAAAAAAAATCAAAAGAAAAGAAAACAGCAGTTTCAATATCAGAAATTATGTTTTGTATTCATCACCTGGTTACCAGTATCTGCAGAACTTGATAGGGGGAGTGTAAAACAAAAGGCTTGGCCAGAAAAAAAAATCATGTCTCTTATGTTGGGGCACTTGACACATTCATGTATTGACTTGTCTGCATGCATTTTCGTTTGTGTGTTTTCTGGCAGTATTGTTTGTGTTGGTGGGGACGGAATGTTCAGTGAAGTGATGCATGGTCTAATTGGAAGAACACAGAAGGATTCTGGCATAGATCAAAATGATCCCACAGCACCATTAGTCCCTTGCAAAACAAGGATTGGCATAATCCCTGCGGGTAAGAATTGCAACATGTTTGAACGTTCACCATGCATTCTCATTATATAATGTATTGACATTCTCTTGGGCCCAGATGCACATTTTAGGGAGGGAGTAAGTATCAGTCTAGTACATTTACAGTGCCATCCTACTATACCCCTCTAAGCCTGTTGACTTCCATTGACTTAAAAGGCTGCGACTCTGCTGCTTCGGACAACACTGTTAGGGCTGATACTTAACAGTGCCATCCTATGCGTGTTTACACAGACGTTCATCCCACTATATCCAATGAGGCTTACTTTCAGGGGAATGTGCATAGTGCAGTATCTCTCATAGAATCACAAGACTGGGATCTATGAGCTAAAGTTCCTATTGTGACTGTACAAAGACAGAAACGCGAGAAACCCTTCTCTTAATTTCATGGACTCTGAACCAACACTCTTCCTTCACCCCCCTGGTAGTTCCATCAGGTTGCAGAAGGGGCTTATTCTGGGTGGGAAGAATACCACGTTCATCACAAGGCCTGTATACATATTAAGTGTGTTGAAAACAGTGCATATAGAAGAGATCATGAGTACACTGGTTAGGGTTGCCAGGGCTGTCAGAAATGCTGGCAGGGGTATGGGGGGGACATTCTGGGAGCAGGAAGCATTGTCACGTGATGTGCCTATGTCACTTCCAGGTGACATAGGCACATTGGTGTTGTCAGGGGCGATGCTGTGGTTTTTGGGGAAAACGCTATAGTAAAATCAGCCTCAAACCATAGAGTTTTGCCCAAAAAACAGAGCATCCCGCTCCCGAGGTCATCGACATGTTTATGTCACTTCCAGGTGACGTAAGTGCATCGGGTTTATTTCTGGCGACGTTGCTGTTGAGGGGAGGGATTTTCTCTTGCCAGTCAGCTGGCCAGTGGCAGGCAGGAGCCTGCAAAACTGGGAGATCCCTCGCCCCAACTGGGGAATGGCAACCCTAACACTGGTTCCACCTATGCCCAGTCATCAACTTGTCAGCACATAGATTCCTTCCCTGTGATCAGGAATGTTAAAAACTATTGACGTTTCTGATCATGCACTAGGGGGAGGGGCTACACTTCTTGTGTGCATAGACTCCATGCTTATGAACTGACAATCACACTTATGGGGATTAGTGTATTTGTGCTTGCTCTCCCTCTACCTATGGTGATTTCAATGTAAATAGTTGTAGTCACAAAGCCAGATAGAGAAGAGAAGAGATTGGATTTATACCCCGCCCTTCACTACCCAAAGGTGTCTCAGAGCGGCTTACAAACTCCTTCCCTTCCCCTCCCCACAACAGACTCCCTGTGAGGTAGGTGGAGCTGAGAGAGCTCTTGACAGAAACTGCTCTTTTTCAAGAACAGCTCTTATCAGAACTATGGCTTGCCCAAGGTCATCCAGCCAGGTGCAAGTGGAGGAGTGGGGAATCAAACCCAGTTCTCCCAGATTAGAGTCCGCGCACTTAACCACTACACCAAACTGGCTCTCAATACAGCAAAACAGTCCCGCATCATGTTCCATTAGAGACAGGCATGTTTATATCTACTAGGCTAAAAGCAGAAGCATTAACCCCTGTTATCCACTACAATACAGAGAATGTTGCTTCAGCTGAGCATAGACCAGCCTTTGTTTGAGTGTCAAAGCTATCCATTTTGTTTTTTGTGCAGAGTTAACATTGTCATTTTGTTCACGGTGTGCATGCACCTTTGATGTGCATTTTCCAGTCTTCCCTGTTGTCAGACCACCTTGATAGTAAACAAAGCCTTCTGACTGATGTGTAAGAAGCAAGGCACATTTCCAAGCATAACAGACATGGAGTGAGACATGTTTCCCATTCAGTTTGAAGAGTCACAGACTGGTTTCTGAGGCTCTCGCAGAAAGAAAGGATTCATAGCTTACTGGTTATTGCCAGTGTAGAACTCACAAATACACATTCACCAGAAAATTCACGAGGCCTTGCAACATATCTTCATTTTTAGTTTCAACAGGGATCTCACATCTTCCATTTTGAAACTACCTGGAATGGCTTTTCCTAGAATTGTTGAGAAGAGTGCTTCTGTCAACAAGTAGATTGCCTTTGCCTCACATATGAGTAACCCTTATCTAGTCCTCATACATGGTAGATAAGGGGCAAAATCATGAGCTTGCAGGTTAGATTTTTAGCCCTGGCCCACATTTCAGGACTGACTTTAAGGTTGGCTCCAAAGGTTTTATGTAAGTATTTACATGATAGGGCTGTTTCTAAATAGAGGCATTCCCCCCCTCATCTGCTCCCCTAAAAATTACTTCTGTTGGAAAGTCAGATTATGAATTCTGACTTTTGTGAGGTGGTGATAAAACATCCATGCCATCAAATCAAACCCAAGCTTTCTTTTGGACTGTCAAGCTGTTGCCCTGGTGTCCCATTTGAGCCAGAAATGGCCACTTGACTTGTATCTTGGCATTAATGAACTTGCAGGGGATATGTCAGCACACAGAGATGCCTGCTATGTACAGAGCAGCCCAGACTGCTAGAACTCTAGTTTTCATTTAACCACATTCATCCCACCAGCCTGCTTGGACAAATCAAGCCATTTGCTTAAACACACACTAAGCTTATTTCTTTTATCCCACACTTGGCAAACAGTCCCCAGCTTGACAAAAGAATTTGCACTGTAACAATGGATTGATCTCCCTCTACACCCTTCTAGAAAATTGCATTGACCCCTCTGCCTGTGTGGACTAAGCAAACACCAGCACTTTGCCTTGTTACGCTGCATAAATGGGAGAGGATGTGTTTTCTGCTTTTGGGGCTGAAGAGAGAGGAAGTTTTCCATCTGGGCTCTGCCTTGCCAAGGACCACATCCTGAACATCACATGCCGTGTCCAGAATTAATTTAGGGACCTGCACAGGGATGCCAGCCTCCAGGTGGGACCTGGGGACACCCTGGAATTACAGCACATTTACAGACTATAGAGATCAGTTCCACTGGAGAAAATGGATGCTTTGGAGGGTGGAGTCTATGGCACTGTACCCCACTGAGTTCCCTGCCCAGGCTTCATCCCCAAATCTCTAGGAGTTTCCCAACCTGGATCTCACAACCCTACCCACCCACCCCATCCTCTGCTGGTGGCAAGAGGGAACCTGGCAACCCTAGACCTACACCATTCCTGGTCCCCTGGTAATTCCATGACTCAACTGGCCCAGGCTAATGTGGACATGGCCAGTCTGGAGAGGCCACTGTACTACTGAACTTGCAGAGTTCATATTTCCAGGTGTCCCGATAACATGAGCCAAGCCTCATGTACCAAAGCAAGCAGAAAGCATCACTAGTCAATGGAGTCAAAGATTTTCATAAGCTTAAATATCAGTTGTTAAGGAGAAGAGAGCACCAAAGTGGGCTATCATACATCTGTAAAGAAATCACCCTTTTCTGTGTATTGTTATAATGCTGTCCAAGTATACTGATACATGCTTCTTCCCTAGGTTCAACAGACTGCATATGTTATGCAACGGTTGGTATCAATGATCCAGTAACATCAGCATTACATATAATTGTGGGTGAGTATTTAACACTGCAAATGGGAGACTAGTGGGTGTGGGACTTACCCTAATGTTGATATTCCAACACCACAACACAACTTCTGGCTAAATAACCAGGAGTGACATCACCACATTGCTGGACACGCTACAATTTACCCAAACTCAATGTTGCCAAAACGTGGTGATGTCACTTCCAGCTACCTTGCTAGAATTGACATTGCAGTGGTGGAAGATTGCTGCTTTGCTTAGCTATCCCTCCCCCCCCCCCCCGCCCCCTCCAGCGGGGTACAGGGGGAGTGACTCGGTGGGGTTCCTCTTTTGGCAGTGGGAAAATGTAACTCTACACTGCAATCATCTGCAGAAGTTCTCCAGTCTTAAGTCCTTTGATTTCACACTGCAAACTTAACATATCTTGCTAGCAAGGTCTTTGTCTGCCAGATCCTCCACAGCACAATGGGGATTTGAGATTCCAGGCGAAACTCTAAACACTATGTCACACTGCTTTTTGCAGGGAGCTGCTGTTGAATAGTAGCAACCAGTCAGACCTGGGTGAGTCACACAGTTCAGGTGGTGTCAAGTTGTACAGTGGTTGCTGCCAAACCTGGCCCCAATGAGTCCTCCCTCAAAGTCCAAAATATCCCTGGAAAAGTCCCAACCCCCTCCTCCTGCCTTTTACTGACAGAAACCAATCCTAGAATGCTGGCCAGTTATTGTGGTTGTCTAGCAACAGCCACTCATGGCATCAGTTAAAGCTCCAGGCAATCCTTTTATAGTTTGAGTTTAAAAACAAAACAAAACCTGATGTTGGGGTTTTTTTAGATTTCAGATTTTTCTGCAAACCTGGGGCATTTTTCAGGTTTGTTGAAAGATCCATCTTGTCCATTCACCTCTCCAGTCTCTGGATTTAAGTATCTTCAGATGAGGCCACACTTCACTATTAGAATATACAAGTGGGGACCTGTGATACTCAAGGAGGGGGGAATTTCCCCCCAACTTTTATTCCACCCCTTCCACTACAGGACCTGTCAGTTCCCACCTGACACTGCTATTGGATGCTAAAAACCATGAGGCTCCTGATCTCCACCACCACCACCCAACACTGATATCGGAGGCCAAGAGCAGCATGGCTTCTGACCTCCAAGGCTTCTCCCTTCCCCGTGACACAGGCATTGAAAGCGAAGAGCTGCATAGTTCCCAACCTCCTAGGCTTTTCTCCTTCCACACTGTCACCAATGATGCCAGCAAGACCTGTGTGGCTCCTGGCCTCTACCACAGGGGCCACCAAGGCTTCCCCCTTCCTCATGACAACAATGCTGGCAAGGACTGCATGGCTCCTGGTGATGCCAGCTGCTGAGGCTTCTTCCCACCCACATTGTCATCAGCACACCCTTACAAAGGAGGAGGAGGAAAGTGCCTTACCTTTTATTTATTTAATCCCCACCAATGTATTTTTCAGATTTTCCTGCAAACCTGTTTTCTTTCTGTGTCGCCCTAATCCACAGATTTAGATCTCCATAGATAGGGGTCACACTTCACTCTTTAGATATATAGATGAGAAAGTCCCAAGTTCAAATGCCTGGCAACTCTAGTTAACTCAGGTTGCTGGCATTGGGAAGGATTTGTCTGTGCTGAAGAGCTGGACAGCTACTACCAATGGACAATATTGACCTAAAGGACCAAGGGGCTTCACTTGGTATAAGGCAGCTTCACAATATTGGAAGGTACCTATACAGCTCCGTAATAATGCATTTAACTTACTGCTTTCAGCATCTGTACTGGATCCCCTCTCCTTTCTATTATTATACTGGTTACTGATGAATCTTTTCTCACCATTCTTAAAGGTTAAAAGAGGTTAAACATCTGAAATGTCTCTCATTGACAGGGGACAGTCAACCTCTGGATGTCTCTTCAGTACATTGCAATAAGACATTTCTTAAGTACTTTGTGTCACTATTGGGGTACGGATTTTATGGAGATGTGTTAAAAGACAGTGAAGAGAAGCGCTGGATGGGGTCTGTCAGATACGACTTTGCAGGTAAAAATTAAAGTCTTGGCACCATACATCTGACAGAAAATCAGTCCATTGATAAACCCTTTTTAAAGCTTTTTGGGAGGGGGGGTGTATTTCAAACATAATTAACCATGACCTAATTCAGGAGCTTTATCAGAGTTTATACAACATTGATGACCCTAAAGTTTGCTTTGGTCTTCTGAGTAGGCATTGAAAACGTGAAACATTTACAAGCAAGGTTTTTTTTTCATAAGCAGATTGATTTGACTTTCACATTTCTTTCCTAGAAAGCTAAAGTTTGATAGGATCAGTGTTGTAGAAACAAAGAGAGATTAGAGGAGGATTCAGTTTTCACATGGTAGGGCCTACTGCCACCCACTTTTTCATGCCAGGCTTCTGATTTGTCATGGCGATTTCTCATAATTTCACTTTAATATCTAAAGCCACTCTCCCTTTTACACTGAGATGCTACTCGTTAGCCAGGTGTACTGTAGGGCACGGGGACTGCTTGACACCATTATAGATATAGTAGGGTTGCCAACTCCAGGTTGGGAAATTCTTGGAGAGTTGAGGGCAGGGTGTGGGGAGGGTGGAGTTTGAGGAAGGGAGATAACTTAGCTGGGATGTGATCCCCTGGAGTCTATTCTTCAAAGCTATCATTTCCTCATTATCTCTGTAGTCTGGAGATCAGTTATAACTCCAGGAGAACTCTGGGCCCCACCTGGTTGGCAAACCTGTGCTACATGGGGAGGTACAAAGTCATCAGAGAAAAATGCCAGGTGCAGTGGAAGATACAGCTAAAAGAGCTGAACTTTCTTCAGGTGAATTGGGAAGGAAACTCAGGGTGCTGTAGAACCAAAATCAAACAAAACTGTTTGTTCCTGTATGGCAGCTTCATTCTTCCAAGCAAGAGCTCTTCTTGGTACCTCCTTTGTCTAAGGCATGTTCTGCAACAGTCTGGGCTCAGGCTCTTTCAGTGGTTGCCCCATGCTTGTGGAACAGCCTCTTGAAAGAGATCAGGGGATTTCTACTTTCCTGCCTTTCTGGTGAGGCTGCAAAACACAGTCACTCCAGAGAGCCTTTGTAGCAAACTCAGCCTGGGCAAAGGGGGAATATCCTGCTAGTGGAGCATAAAGTAGTTTTAGACTGGTGTTTTAATATAGTTTATATTTCCTGTTTTGATCTTTCTTATTTTATCTAATAGCTTTTATATTGACATTACCTGCGTTGGGTCCTGTGGTGCTCAGGAGAAAGGCGGGCATATACATATTTAAAATTAAAAAATAAAATTGGGGGGAAGGTTTGCCAGTCTACAAGAAAATTGGCAGAAAAAGAATTTCTGTGTTGCTTTAGAATAGTTCATCATTCTTAGTTCTTCACTCTCTAAGGTTTCAAGAATTTCCTTTCCCATCAGTACTATGAGGGCACTGTATCCTTTCTTCCAGCAACATATACAATAGGATCTCCAAGAGACCAAAGAACCTGTAAAACTAAGTAAGTTAAATATATTAATATTTCATCATACTGATTTCAGAAGATGTTGCCTCCAAGTGGACAGCCCAAAGCAGAGTTCTTGATTTCTAGCTTTAAATCCAAGATTCCTTCTCTAGCCAAATTAACACTACAGTGGATGTATACTGTAGATTTGGAAGGAGTAGAACTACCTAATGTTTCCAATTCCTATTTCAGTGTTTGACATCATCAGCTTCCTCACAGTACACAGAGTGCTACACATCACTGAAAGAGAAACACAAACTAGATTTCCACAGAGCAAACATGTTGAGACTACTCAGGCAGGAGAGCTATGAATTATATCAAAGGAGAAAAGCCAAGCATTCCTCTTTCTCCAACAAATCTGACATAGGGAATCTCTGAATTAAATACCCTGAGAAGGTAAATGAATGGAGGAGGACCTAAAAACTGAAGCTCAGTCCCGACAAGACTGGGTGTGGTTGGGTCAATGAAGGACCTGCTGAAACACTGAGTAATCAGTCTGGTGGGGCACTTCCCCAAAGGAGCAGATTCACAGCTTGGGAGTGCTGGTGGATCTTGGCCTACGTTTGGAGGCTCAGGTCTCCTCCGTGGCACACAGGAACTTCTCCCTCTGAGGTGGAGGCCATCTTGTGGGTGATTCCCAACCATCTCTTAGGGAGGCAGGAACTTCAAACTGTTTCCTGTTTCCTGTGTTGGGAGTCACCCTCAGCTCAGTTTTCTTCCTGCCTCAGTAGGGAGAGCATTGACTAATTTAGGCTTCGCCTGCACTATTCAATCTTTTATCTGTTACCTCACTTCAAGATTCCTGTTTCTTCTTCAAGTCTTTCTTTCACCTTGCCTGCTTGTTAGATTCAAAAAAAAAAAAAAAGCCTCTTCTGTCGATCTATCTCCTTTCCTCACCCCCCCTTCTTTCGCCTGCTTCGTAAGACTCCTCTCCCAAGGCGGCTATGGCACGCAGGGGAGAAACCGATGGATTTCTCTCTTCGGGGGAAATCGAAAGAGAGGAAAGCCGCGCTGGCCGAAAAAGAGCGCCGGACGGCAAGGATCGGGCGGCAGAATCGCACGGCGCGGCTAAACGCGCCAAAAGCTCCCATTCGCTCTTGGAGTCCTCAGAGATGGCGGCGGCCATTTTAGATGCTAATAACGAGCGATGCAGCCCTTTGCAGGGCGGGGGGCGATCCGAGACTATTGGTCTAAGCGGATCCGACCAAGCAGCGAGCACTCAAATTGAGGCTGCCCGGGAGAATGACGGAGGAGGGGAAGGAGTCACTCGAGGAGGTAACGAATGTGACGACACGTCTGCTCCCTTATCCCCTAGAGTTATGTCCTTCTTTAGGAGAGCTATGAGACAGGAGATCGCCCGTTTCTGTAATTCGGGAGGACGATCTAGCAGGTCACGATCTCCGTCGTCTTCCCCCTCTCCTCCCCCAAGCAAGAGCAAAAAGAAATGGCCCACCAAGGCTGCAAAAAAGGTCTTCCCTAAACGTACCCACCCTGCAGTTACTCAGGGGGAGGGAGAGAACAGTTCTAATGCCTCCAGTGAGAGAGAGGAGGGGGAGTTTAGTTCTAACGCTGAAGAGGAGGTTGCCATCCCCGCTCCTCCACAACAGTCCTTTAGATTTTTTAAACCTGAGGACCTCCATTACCTACTGTCTAAGACAGTCTCAGCCCTTAAAATTCAAAATTTACAAAAATCCAAACTCAAAAGTTCTGAGGAGGCAGAACTGTATGAAGGGTCTGAAATTACGGATGAATTTTTTCCTCCGGATGATCTGTCTGAAAGGGCTTTTCCCTTTCCGGATTTTTACATGCGCAAAGTTAAGGCTGAATGGGAAAAACCGTTTTCTAACAAACATACCCCCGGGTTGTTAAAGAAATTGTACCCAATAACCTCATCTGCTTCAGATGTCTTACAGATCCCTGCTGTAGATGCCCCAGTAGCAGCTCTTCAATCCTCAGGTCTGCTTTCAGAGGATGGTCATGGCAGCCTAAGGAATAGTATGGACAAGAGGTCAGATACTACCCTCAAGAGTTCTCATGAGGCTTCATCTATGGCAATTAAGGTGTCTGCCGCTGCATCTACTGTGTCCAGAGCCTCCATAGTCTGGATGAGGAAGCTCATTCAAATGTTACCCGAAAATAATACGCGCTTATTAGAAGGTGCTAACAGAATTTTGAAAGCTCTTTCTTTTACAGCTGATGCCACCCTCGACACCATGGTACTCTCCTCTAGGGCCATGGCGTCTTCTGCGGTTGCCAGGCGTCTGGTGTGGCTGAGAACCTGGCAGGCTGACTTTCAATCTAAAACCATTGTGTCCGGCTATCCTTTTCAGGGAAACAAATTATTTGGGGACTCTCTAGAGAGAATATTAGTTGAGTCAAGAGATAAAAAGAAATCTCTACCAAAATTTGTCCGCATCGGGGATAAGAGGCAATCCTCCTTTCCCTCTACCTCGGCAACCGCCTCCGTTCCGTCCCGTCCATTTCCCTCCGCGACCAAGTTTAGACAGGACAATCGACGTCCGTCATGGGGCACCAAACAGTCCTTTCGGCGCGGAGGCTTCAACAACAGATTTCCAAGATCCTACGGCAATAGAAAGGACAGAGGGGACACCGATCCAAAAAATCCCAAGGCGTGACTACCCAACGCCACCGGTGGGAGGACGCCTTCTACTCTTCAGTCAAGAGTGGATCAACTCCCACCCGGATTCCTGGACAAGGGAACTTGTTCTGGAAGGATACAAAATAGAATTTCTGTCCCGACCGCCTCAGCGTTTTCTGATGTCTCCCAGCCACAGAAATCCTTCAAAACGTCAAAGAACGGAGGCGGCCATCGCTCATCTGCTTCGTATACAGGCAATAGAACCGGTTCCACAGGCCGAGAGCGGGGACGGGATATACTCCATCTTTTTCACAGTCCCGAAGAAAAACGGGGACTGGAGATCTATTCTAGATTTGAAATTCTTAAACAAATTTGTAAAACCAAAACATTTCCGCATGGAAACCCTGCGCTCCATCGCGGAATCTTTGAGACCACAAGAATTTCTTTCTTCTATAGATCTAACGGAAGCATATCTTCATGTCCCCATGTTTCCTCGCCATCGCCAGTTCCTCCGCTTTTCCGTGGGAAAAGACCACTTTCAGTTTCGGGCTCTTCCATTCGGCCTAGCATCAGCCCCCAGAGTATTTACCAAAATTCTCGTCCACGTGATTGTATGTCTTCGAGAACAAGGAATTCATATTCATCCCTACCTCGACGACGTGCTCGTCCGCTCCCCATCGAGACCGCAAGCGCTGAGGGACGTGGAAACGACGGTACGTTGCCTTCAACATTTCGGCTTTCTAATAAATTTCCAAAAAAGTTCCTTAATGCCTACCCAACGTTTGGAACACCTGGGTATGGTGATAGACACCAAGAAGACAAAATTGTTCCTTCCTCAGGGGAAAGCCGAAAAGATACGGAATTTGGCCAAACAAATCATACAGGCGCGAACATCATCACTGTCCTCTCTGACGAAAATGATGGGGTTGATGGTGGCGACGTTCGACTCCCTGCATTGGGGACGTCTTCATTCAAGACAGCTACAGATGTTTCTACGCCCATACCAACGCTCAGTTGCTGCCAGGATGGATCTGTCCCTGAAGGTGCCACTTCAAGTGAAGTCCAGTTTGAAATGGTGGACAGTGTCCCGCAATACTACACAAGGCAAGACCTTCTGGATTCCGGAGAGAACCCAAATATTTACGGACGCAAGCCTCACGGGCTGGGGAGCCACGTTGCACAACATACCGATACAAGGGACTTGGTCGGAAGTGGAACAACACATGCCGATCAACCTGTTGGAGTTGAGAGCCATACGACTAGCTCTTCTTCAGTTTGCTCCTCTCATCAAAGATCTCCATATTTTAATTCGTACGGACAACATAGCCGCAAAGGCTTATATAAACAAACAGGGGGGATCGAAATCCCGTTCTCTTCACAGGGAGGCGACTCTTCTTCTGAATTGGGCAGAAGTCAATCTGACATCTCTAAAGGCGGAGCATGTACAAGGAGTAGTCAATCTTCAAGCAGATTGGCTGAGTCGCCAGGTACTGCAGGAAGGAGAATGGTCGCTGCACGAGAAGGCCTTCCAGGTGATAACGGCCGAGTGGGGAATGCCGCAAGTGGATCTGTTTGCCTCTCACATCAACTCCAAACTTCCACGCTTCTACACCAGGTATTTCCACCCGATGGCGGAAGAGACGGATGCTCTTCTTTCTCCTTGGCCTCAAGGACTTCTATATGCCTTTCCTCCACTACCGGTCTTACCCAGACTTCTTCAAAAAATACGACTCCTGCAGGCGGAGGTGATACTTATAGCTCCGTATTGGCCACGTCGGCCGTGGTTTACGGCACTCAGGGAGATGTCGGTGTCTCCTCCCATCACTCTGCCGGTATCAGACGATCTGTTGCTACAGGGCCCGATTCGTCACCCGGATCCGGGCTGGTTCCATTTGACCGCCTGGAAGTTGAGAGGTCCAGGTTTTCCAGGTTAGGTTATGCGGAGTCAGTGATTGATACCATGATGGCATCCAGGAGACCGTCTACTTCGCGAATATATAATTTTACCTGGAAAGCTTTTGTCCGCTGGGCTCTTCGCAAGAAGGTCGACCCCCTGCGTCCAGCCATCGCTTCGCTTTTAGATTTCCTTCAGGATGGGAGGAATAGTGGCCTTAAAGCATCCACCCTCAAGCGGCAGATGGCAGCGTTAGCCTCTGTACTTCCACACTCTCAAGGTTTTCCAGTGTCTAGACATCCTCATATCATACGTTTCCTCCGAGGCGCGACCGCGAGAGATCCACCACAGGCTCACAGGTTTCCAACCTGGAGACTCAACACGGTACTTACAGCACTTACCAAACACCCCTTTGAACCAATTCGAAGTATTCCACTCAAATTTCTACGCATGAAATCTTTATTTCTGGTGGCCATCACTTCTGCAAGACGGATCTCGGAACTGGGCGCCTTGTCCATTCGAAAGGATTTGTGTGTCTTTCATAAAGATAAGGTGGTTTTAAGGACGGATCCCACCTTCCGTCCAAAAGTTTCTTCGAAGTTCCATAGAACTCAAGAAATTTGCCTTCCGTCCTTTTGTCCTAATCCATCGCACCCGAGGGAGAGGATCTGGCACACGTTGGACGTCAGGAGAACGCTCAAGTGTTATCTCATTAGAACAGCCACGTTCAGGAAAACAGAGACTTTGTTCGTTAACATTTCTCCACCACACACTGGCACAAAGATGTCTAACTCAGCAATTAGTACCACAATTCGGTCTTGCATAGCGGAGGCTTACAAGAGTCTTAACCAGAAGGTGCCAGTAGGGATCACCGCCCATTCCCTTCGAAGCGCAGCGACTAACGCCGCGTTTTGCAACAGAGCCTCAGTTGAGGAGGTTTGTAGGGCTGCTACTTCGTCCACTTTGTCGACCTTTATTAGGCATTACAAAATTAATGTGTTTGACTCTGCCGATGCGGCCTTTGGGAGACGGGTGCTACAATCTATCCTGTCTCTTCATGACGACCCTCCCTCCCAAATTTAGGGACACTGCTCGGGGAGGTCCCACAAGATGGCCTCCACCTCAGAGGGAGAACGACCATTGGTTACTCACCGTGAGGGGTCCTTCTCCTCTGAGGCTTGGAGGACATCTTGGCCCTCCCGGGTCGTCTTCTCGGTTCTTCTGATGTATATATGTTTCTTCTGTTACCTGAGTTTTACACGTTCCTCTGCAGTTTATGTTTGTTGATGCTGTTGCTTGAGTTTTTTCTCACTATTTAGCTTCTCATATTGCTTTTGGAGTCACAAAACTGAGCTGAGGGTGACTCCCAACAAAGGAAACAGGAAACAGTTTGAAGTTCCTGCCTCCCTAAGAGATGGTTGGGAATCACCCACAAGATGTCCTCCAAGCCTCAGAGGAGAAGGACCCCTCACGGTGAGTAACCAATGGTCGTTTTATTAGCTTCCGTTTATATGCCAGTTTTGGTCATTATGCAAAAAGCATGATCTAACCACAGTGATCCATGCTCTGATCATATCAAGGTTAGATTATTGTGATGTGCCTTCCAGAGTACTTAAATACTTTGGCCACCAAATGAGAAGGGAGCACTCACTGGAGGAGACCCTGATGCTGGGAAAGATTGGAGGTCAAAGAAGAAGGGGATGGCAAAGGATGAGATGGTTAGACAGTGTTATCAAAGCAACGAACATGAAATTAAGCAAACTCCAGAGCACAATGGAAGACAGGAGGGCCTGGCGTGATGTGGTCCATGGGGTCGCGAAGAGTCTGACTCAGCTGTGCGACTGGACAACAGCAACAATAATGCTGATTCTGTGCCATGGTGGCTCAGAGGTTAAGACGCTGAGCTGCAGACCGCAACATCTGTAGTTTGGCAGTTCGAGACCCTAGTGCCAGATGACGGAGTGAGCTCCTGTCTCTGGCCCCAGCTCCTGCCAACCTAGCAGTTTGAAAGCAAGAAATTGCAGGTAGATAAACAGGTACCACTTCGGTGGGAAGGTAACAGCATTCTGTGCACCTCAGCATTTAATCATGCCAGCCACATGACCACAGAAACGTCTTCGGACAGGGCTGGCTCTTTGGCTTGGAAATGGAGATGAGAACTTTATTGGAATTTGAAAAAACTGCAACAAAAATCTTTTGAAGGGGCAAATAAGCCAGGAACATATTTGGCATGGCAATTGAAAAGAAATAGTATAACAAAGATTGTGGAAGATGGAAAAGAGATAACGAATGCTAATGGGATCAAGAGGCCATTTTATAAATATTATGCAAAATTATTTGCAAAAAAGAATGTGGATAAAAGCAAACTAAAAGAATATTTGGAGAAAGTGGACATAGAAAAAAATTCGGAGAAATTTAAAGGAATAAAGTGTGATTACTAAAGAAGAAATTGATAAAGCAATACAAGATGCAAAGTTGGGAAAAGCTCCAGGACCGGATGGGTTTACAGTAAAATTTTACAAGAAAATAAAAGAGGAGCTAATCCCAATTTTTGAGCTTTTAATGAATGATATTAGAGATACAAAAAAGATTCCAGAAACTTGGAGAGAAGCTACAATCTCACTTATACCTAAAGAAACACAGGACTTAACAAATGTAAAAAACTATAGACCGATTTCCCTATTGAATAATGACTATAAATTGTTTGCCAAAATAATCTCGGAGAGAGTTAAAAAGTACTTACAAGAGACTATTGGAGAAGAACAAACAGGCTTTTTACCCAAAAGACAAATAAAAGATAATTAAAGAATGGTAATTGATGCAATTGAATATTATGATCAACATTCAGAGAAAAAGGTTGTTTTTTTCTTTGCGGATGCCGAAAAAGCGTTTGATAATCTGAATTGGGACTTTGTGTTTGGAGTATTTGGAAAAGCAAATGTTGGTGAGAAATTTATGAACATGATTGAAGCAATTTACAAGGAGCAGAAGGCGGCATTGGTAATAAATGCAGAAACCACAGAATACTTCAAAGTGCAGAAAGGAACGAGACAAGGGTGTCCCTTGTCTCCGTTATTATTTGTATGGATTTTAGAAGTAATGTTGAAACAGATCAAGGAAGATAATGAGATATCGGGCCTAACTAATAAAGGTTTCTCCTATAAATATAGAGCATTTGCTGATGATGTAATGTTTGTGATTGAAGAACTGATACAGAAGTTACCATTGATTCTAAAGAAAATAATGGAATTTGGAGAATTAGCAGGTTTTTACATTAATAAAGAAAAATCGAAAATAATGTGCAAAAATATGAAAGGAGAAGAAAAACAAGAATTGTAGCAAATAACAAAATGTGAAATTGTAAATAAAACCAGATACTTGGGAGTAGATTTGACAATGAAGAACATAGAGTTGTACAAAAACAACTATGATAAACTTTGGTCTAAAGTAAGACAAGACATTGAGAAATGGAATAAATTGAACTTGTCGTTGTTGGGAAGAATTTCAGTAGTCAAGATGAATATTTTACCAAGGTTGATGTTTTTATTTCAAACAATTCCAATAATAAGAGACGGGAAAATATTGGATGGATGGCAAAGAGAAATCTCAAAGTTTGTTTGGGGTGGAAAAAAACCAAGAATAAAAATGAAAATTCTTTGTGACGCCAAGGAGAGAGGAGGACTACAACTGCCAAACTTTAGATTATATCATGATGCGGCATGTTTAACATGGTTACGACAGTGGGTTACTTTAGAAGACAAAAAACTGTTGGCATTAGAGGGACATGATTGTAGATTTGGGTGGCATGCTTACCTATGGTATGAAAAGGTGAAGGGAGATGGTTTTTTTAAACATCATGTGATAAGAAGAGTACTTTTTGACATATGGTTAAAATACAAGCGGTTTTTCTCGGATGAGAGACCGCTATGGATTGTGCCAGCAGAAGTAATAAAGCCACATTCAAGATTTAAAGGTGAAGATTGGATACAATATAGAGACATGCTAAAAAAAGTAGGGAATTTGTTCGTGTTGAAAATGGAAGAAGAAACAGCGTTTAAATATGGGTGGTTTGATTATAGACAAATAAATGAGCTATTCAAGAAAGATAAAAAAAACTTTTGGATTTAGGGAAAAAAATAACGAGATTGAGGTGTCTTGGTTTGAAGGCAAGAAGAAATGTATTTCAAAAATCTACAAAGTGTTGTTAAAATGGTATACGGAAGAAGAGACAGTTAAAGAGCAAATGATAAAGTGGGCGATAAACATGAACACAGAAGTAACAATAGATTCTTGGGAGTACTTGTGGAAGCATGCATTGAAAATATCAACATGTAATAACTTTAAAGAAAACTGTTATAAGATGATGTATAGGTGGTACATGACACCGAAGAAAATTGCTAATATGAACACTAATATGTCGAATAAGTGTTGGAAATGCAAAAAAGGGGAGGGCTCTTTTTATCATATGTGGTGGACTTGTGAAAAAACAAAAAACTTTTGGACTCAAATTCATTCAGAGATGGAAAAGATTGTAAAATATACATTTAAAAAAGAGCCAGAACTTCTGCTTTTGGGACTGAAATTAGAAGAGGTCAACGTAACTAAGCGAACTTTAATGTGGTATATGGTGACAACAGCTAGAGTTACTTATGCGCAATGTTGGAAACAAGAAGAAGTCCCGAAGACTGAAGATTGGATGAAGAAATTATTGTTTGCAGTTGAAATGGATAAAATGACAAGAAAATTAAATAATAGGGAAGCAGAAGAATTTTATAACGACTGGAGAGACTTAAAAGATTATTTAGAAAAATACTGGGAAATAAAAGATAATCTGTTTTGCTTTAACAATAATTAAATCAAGAGTTAGTTGAGAGGTATATAATGAGTAGAAATAATTGCTATAATGGAAATAATTATTAAATATAGAGTTATCTGAAAGTTATATTATGAATAGAAATAATTGATATTATAAAATAAGAATTACCTAGTGATTCAAAGTAAGAGGTGGTGGGAAAAGCAAAAGGGAACAGAAATATAGAGACAGGAGGTCAAAGCACTGTGGGAAGCCGTATATAAGGGAGGGGAGAGGGAGGGGGGCAGGATGTAACAGGGATAAAAATAGAAAATTGAGTGTTAAACGTTAAGGGGATAAATAGAGAAATGAAATGTTGAATATGTATGTTTATATCCAGGGGTCATTTGGGGGGGACGCGGGGGGACGCCATCCCCCCGGGTGAGGTGCGGGAGGGCGGGGCCTGGAGCTCCCTGCTGGTGCCCGCTGAAGGTCGCCACCGGCTGTGGGGAGGACACACTTCCGGTGATGTCAGGGTGTGTGGCATATGCTAATGAGTTATGCTAATGAGTCCCCCTAGCTCTTTTTTCTACGAAATGACCCCTGTTTATATCCTGAATAAAAATTTCTGTTTTTTAAAAAAAAGGAAATGGAGATGAGCACCGCCCCCTAGAGTCGGATTCGTCTAGCTTTCTAGCAAGGGAAACCTTTACCTTTATAGTGCTGGTTAATACCACTGTTCCTGCATAAATTTCACATCTGTGCACTGTAAATGATAACTAATAATACAGGGGGGGGGCAGATGAGTAGAACAATATGAAATGGAAACACGCCATGGAAGGCCAATGCTGATAAGTCACCACTGGTTCAATCATAGGCCTGGCAGAACATCTCCATTTTACAGGCCCTGAGAAGCTGCACTAGGTCTTGCAGTGCCCAGATGTCTCTTGGGAGAGTGTTCCACCAGGCCAGTGACATTGCAACCCTTGAGCTTTTCCTGAGATGTGTTGTCAATAACTGCCCATTTATGAGATGTGTTTGTTATAACTCACAAGAGTGCGTATAACCTATTTGAAGATACATTGTTTATCCGTTACTGAGGAAGTTCTTCGAAACAGAGTTCTTAATATCCGGATTCTTCATTTATATTATTCTTCATGCATCTTCACCTCAAGAGGAAATTTTTTTACTTTAATATTGTGCTTCTATGGTTGTATTTGTATTAATACTTTGGTCATTATTGAACTAGTGTTAGCATCTTTTTCACACAGATGGCTAGTCCCTTGTATACCTACACTGTGTGTTCCTCTTTGGTTGCCGTTAGTGTTTGCTTTCAGTGGCAGCCATTTTGAGATTAGTTTCACCTCCCATGACAGCCATTTTGTGGTGGCACTCACTTCCCTTTTTCAAAATTCCAAAAGTGCCCACAGGCACATCAAAGCTAGGGACCCCAGCCCTAGAGAGCTATAAGCAGAATGAAGCTTAATGGGACAGTGGTTTGACTCTGTAGAGGGTATATGTTCATATAGGCATCCATTATGTGTTCATTGTTTATATGCTGTGCCCCATTTGTCAGGCGCCCAGGGTGGAAAGAAAAAACTGTAAAACCTAGTACTGGTATATAATCAATTATAAAATTTAGGAGTATGTCAGAAACAAAATAAGAAAGCATTCAAATTTATAAATGCCTAGTAAATGGATGGCTTCAGCAAAGTCCACAGTCAAGTGGACCAGGTTCAAAGTAGGCTTACCAAACGCCGGCGGGGGAAATCTATTTCCTGGCAGGATGCGTGCCGCGGGGGACGGCTGTGCGCGCTGCACCCGCCGTCGCCAGGATGTGACGCTCCGCGTTACTCTGGCAACGGGGCTGTTTGGGTCCCGTTGCCAGGGTAACGCGGAGCGTCACATCCTGGCGACGGCGGGTGCAGCGCGCACAGCCGTCCCCCGCGGCACGCATCCTGCCAGGAAATAGATTTCCCCCGCCGGCGTTTGGTAAGCCTAGTTCAAAGTGCTCCAAAATTTGGTGGCTTGGCTGCAAACACCCCCACCCCCAAGGTCAGCCTTAGGAAACTTCAAAACTCATATAGTGTGATTTCTTCCCTATAAAGGTAAAGGTTCCCTTGCTCGAAAGCCAGTCGAATCCGACTCTAGGGTTGCGGTGTTCATCTCCGTTACAAAGCCGAAGAGCCAGCGCTGTCCAAAGACGTTTCCGTGGTCATGTGGCCGGCATGACTAAACACCAAGGTGCACGGAACGCTGTTACCTTCCCACTGAAGTGGTACCTATTTATCTACTTGCAATTTCTTGCTTTCGAACTGCTAGGTTGGCAGGAGCTGGAACTAGAGACAGGAGCTCACCCTGTCTTGCGGCACCCGGGTCTTGAACTGCTGAACTACTGACCTTCCGCAGCCTGCAGTTCAGCGTCTTAACCACGAGCCACCGCAGCTCCTTCTTCCCTGTAGTCAAAACTAAATTGACTTTTGTCTTCCAGGTGCCGCATTTGCAAAGAAAGCAAGCGACAGCTGGAACAGCTGCAGAAGTTTGAAAAAGACCGACGTGGTAATTGTATACTGCATAGAAGTCAGCCCTGCCTAGTTAGGAAATTGGGCCTTTGGCCTCTAGGGAATTTGTTACATGAATTAATATAAAACTAAACCCTAAATGCAAATGGGTAAAGGCAGAGCTCAAGAATGGATATCTGGCCTAACAGGCTTCTTTAAAAGTTACATTTTTTCTGGTGGTCAGTATTAATGTTCATTCTGTGTAGATGATGATTGTATGTTGACAGAATTACAGGACACACTAAAATACATCTGGATGGCATTTGCCAGCAACTTTCTTAGCTCCATTTTACAACTCTACAATATAGTGCAGTGTGTTCAACATACAATATCCGCTGTTAAAAGTATACTGACAAGGAGTAAATAAAACCCCACACTTCCTAGTCTCTGTTACTCTAATGATCCCCAACATGGCATCTGTGGGTGAGCATAGTGTCAAATTACATCTTGAGTCTTGTGGGATAAAATCTAAAGGGTCTCCCCCTACAAGCTAACTAGCAATCCACTGAGCTTATTCTAGGCAGGTTCTTCACCACCATATACCCTCGGGTTTGTTGCAGATACAGAATTTGTTCTGCCTCTCATCTTCTTGTAGTCCTTCAGGGACCAAACTCTTCCAAACTGTATCTCTTCACCAAAGCAAAGAGCCAGTCCTATCCCCATTCCCCAATATCAGCGATTTACCCCACCCCCATTGCCGCCAGTTTCTAACAGTGCCCACCATCCTTTCTCAAAATTCTAAAAAATGCTCACAGCTTCATTAGGGTTTAGGAACACCCCCCGCCCCATCCCATACAGGCACTGGGATGCCCTTTATGTAGCTACTGTTTCCAAACTCACCTCACTAGTGGAATTCAAAGTAAGTATTGGAGCATTGCAAGCATAGCTAGGGTTTTGTATGTACTGCCTTCCCTAAAGACATGCTAAAGCCTTTGGCTTCTTTTAAATAAGTCAGTCCTGACTGAGAAAAAACAAAACAAATCTGGACAGCAGCTGTTCAGGATCTTTTTCCAATGGATTGTGTGGGGTCCCCAACATGACTGTTGTGTGGGGTCCCCAATAAACAACTGTTAAAGAACAGGCAGTGGGGCAGAACTGTGGCTTACATTTGCTGGGGAAGGGAACTAAGAGAGTTTGCAGTCTCCTAATCTCCTTTTCTGGCTGTACTTAATAAACATGATTCTCTTTTATTTTACTTTTGCCTGTGTCCATTGCCAAGATGCAATTCAGTGCTATTCAGTGTTCCAAAGGGAACCTTTTTTATTTAACTGGTTCAATAATCAAGATAAAGTACTTCTATAATCCTTTTCCTAGATAGAGGGGAATATACGCCAGTTGATGTACTGTTGTTTGCTCTTAATACGTTCAATTAACAAACACAGCTCTTTTCTGTCATACTGTTCATTGTACACACACCCATGGCTAGGGTTGCCAGGTCCTTCCTCGTTACTGGTGGGGGACTTTGGGGGGCATTTCTGGAGGGGGCTTGGATGTCCCCAGTGCAATGACATCATGCAGAAGTGACATCATCATGTTGGGGACCGGCACCCCACACGCCTGAACACCAAGTAGTGAGTTTGCCACTTGGAGTTCAGGCATGCACACCGCCCCCCCCCCCCCGCTTCTTGCAATTTGTCGCTTGGAATTCAAACATGCAGCCAATGGCCACCCCTCTCCCTACCCTCCTGCAAGATTTAAAGAGTCCTCCAGCTGATCAGCGGGTCACATGCTCCCACCAATCAGATGGAGGGCCCTTTAAATCTTGCAGGAGGTGTCAAAGAGAGCCCCCCCTCCTGCCCAACCCAGGCTAGGGGTTCTCTTCACTAAGAGGCTGGCTAGCTACAATTACAAATGGGGGTTAAAGGCACCTGTATACCTTTAACCAGGTAGTGCTACCACCAGTCATTTTATGTCCCTCCAGTCAAGAGCCAAAGGACAGACTCCTAACCTTACTGGGCTCAACTAGGGAATCCTCCTTGCGAGGTTGGCTCACAGCAGGAGACCCACAGGTTATTCTAGAGGTAATAACCAACAGTCTGAGGCAGCAGAACTTATTGCAGCAGTGGAGACAGAAACCAGAAGTATATTTATTAAAAAGAGTGCAAACTTACTTAAAATAGTATTGTGGGGGGAAACAAGAAAGCTAAAGATGAACAAACTAGCTAAAATAGAACCTTGGTTCTCAAAGACAAGATGTTACCCATTCACTTCTGGGTCCAAATGTACTCTGTCTCCAGAGTCCCAAAAGCCAGGCTGGTTGGCTTCAGCAGTCAGAGCTTCCAAGATGGCCAAAAGGTGAGCAAGGCAGAGTTACATGTCAACTTCATCTGCAAGAGGGGTGGCCACTGGTGAATGCTGTTGGGGGCGAGGCTTGGGGCGGGGCTTGGGGCAGGGCTTCCACCACTGGCCAGCAGGTTGGCAGCATGCAGGAGCATGCGAAATTGGGGGAATCTCCTGCCCCCCCCCCCCGGGGATTGGCATTCCTAGCCATGGCCTATGGACACTTTTGAAATTTGAGGAAATATAATGAGCGGCACCACCACAAAATGGCTCTATGAGAATATAGGAGATCACTAAATGGCTACCACTGGAGGTTGGCTCAGCTCTTTGCACTGAGGAGGAAACATTATTTAGCTTCTATTTCTAAAGAAAGTGGAGGGTTTGCTCCCTGGGCAGCCACAGGGAGAGATTGCCAAGCCCAGAAAGTCAGTAACTGTGGCCAAGCTGAGGGCACATGGCTATGACATGCCTGTCTGGATGAATTCAGTACTTTGCTTGTGAGTGACTTGGCATGGTGTAATCTGAAGATTTCTATTTAATTTCCTATTTCATTCAATACCTTTCAATTTTTTTCTAAGATTTAAGGAGCAAACTGATGCCAGGAAACACATTAATGGGAGCCATGTTGGGGTCACGGAGGCAAGACAGCATGGCATCACCCAGTCTCACCAGATCTCGGAAGCTAAGCAGGGCCAGTACTTGGAAGTGAGACCACCAAGGATGACTTTGCAGAGGAAAGCCATGGCAAACCACTTCTGCATCTCCCTTGTCTTGAAAGCCCCTTGCTGGGGTCTCCATAAATCAGTTGTTACTTGATGGCACTTCACACACACACACACACACACACACACACGATGGGGATCACTGCTATTTATCTAATTAGGAAAAGCAGTAGACACTGGCCCTGCAGACAAAAGTCTTCTTTAAAAATGATAAAAGTCTTAATAAAGTCTTGATAAACTTTGGCCCCTGCCACACGGCAGGGAAAAGACGGGGCGAAGCGTGGCTTTTAAAAGCCGCGCCAAAAAAGAAACGCCGCGGCGGGATCCCATGGATCCCGGTAGCCGCGCTCCGTTGCTCCCCGGCATGATCAGATACCGGGGAGGAAGATTCTAGTCGAAGGGGGAGGCTGCCGAACTGCGCATGCTCGAGCATGCGCAGTACGGCAGGGGGCCGGGGATACGACGGCGGCAAGACGCGCCGCCGATCCCGCGGCCAGGATGAAGCGGACCAACTGGATGAACCACCGAAGGTAGGTGGTTCATCTTTGACGCGCTTCATCGGGGGAGGGGCCAGATTGGAGGCGGGAGCGCGACGCCAGGCAGATGTTGGCGTGGGATCGCACCCGTTTGATGCGCTTCCAATCCGGCCCACTCCCGGCCCAAACTGCCTCATATGAACGGGGCCTTTGTTGTCTTGCTAATAATCCCTGTATTGTAACATACACTGTTATCTATTGCTCATGTAATGGTGTCAACTGTACTTTAAAATCTGTTCAGAAGCCCAAAGTGTAGCAAGTAGCAGTCATTTCTTTTCACCCTTATGAGTATACCTGTTTCTCCTTTAAGGGTATGACGAAACAGATCAATGGAAGGTTATTAGAGGAAAGTTCTTAGCCATCAATGCAGCCAATATGAGTTGTGCCTGCCCACGGAGTCCAAAAGGCCTTTCACCATCTGCTCATTTGGGAGACGGCTGTGCAGATCTCATTCTCGTTCACAAATGCTCTCGATTCAATTTTCTGAGGTACCTCATAAGGCATACTAACGAGGATGATCAGGTGTGTATTCTGTCTGCAGGACTGCGGTATTTTCAGAGCTTAAGTTAAGGCTATCCATGTTCTTATTTTAATTGTGAATTTTTATTGTATTTATTGGTTCTATTGTATTTTAACTGTGTAAGCCGCCTTGAGCCACTGCTGCACCGGCAAGGCAAGATATAAATTGAAATAAAGACAAAAATTTTGTTTGTAACTTACAAGAAGTTCAGTTATAGCACTGGTTTCTGAAAGCATCCAAGTTCCAGCTCCTATGTCCTTCCTAACAATCTCATGCAAAAAGCAGGTCCTGCCCCCCAAAAGGTTATACAGTTGTATAGCTCTGGAGCAAGGGCATCTTCAGTTGAGGGGTGGGGGAAGCAGGTGGCTAATATTTTATATACTGCCAGGTTTATACACATTATATGGTATTATTACAGTAATATACAAGCCAGGAGCTCTATGAGGAATTGTGGAGGGGGAACAATTCGGAAACCCCACACTGCCAAAACTCCCCCACTAGGTTTCTTTACATCTTCCATGATTTAAGCAAGCTGATTTCCTTTACCCCCCCCCCCCAACTGACTCTCAGGTGCTCATAACATTCCATTCTTGTGGAGTATATTTAGTTCTAATAAAGATGGTTGGTGTTGGGTTCTTCCCCCCTTTTGTTTAATTTACAAAGTCATATTTTTCAACATACCTGGGGACGTCTCCCGAATATACAGAGCCCTGCTTCTTGTTTACAAGTAGCCTTTTGTGCTGCTTTCGTGATCATTGCAACTATTGTATCATATCTCTACAGTTTAACTTCACCTTCGTAGAGGTTTATCGGATCAGGAAGTTTCATTTTACATCACGGCATTTGGAAGACAGTGAAGACATCAGAGATATGCAAAAGAAGCACTTTGGGCAGTTCTGCAGAGACCATCCCGCTTGCTGCTGCACCTTTTCCAGCAGCACCTGGAACTGTGATGGGGAGACTCTGGAAAGTTCAGCAATCGAAGTCGAGTGAGCACCTTACTTTCTCAAATGGATCAATGTATAGAAAAAGTGCTGAGGGGGAGATGCCTTACTTGGTCACTAGTTCTCTCTTTGACAGGGATGTCAAACCTTTTATAGGGTTACCAGAACAAACAGAAAACTGGAATTTGGTTCACACACATAGACAAAAACAAAAGATGTGCAAAAGCTTTTTATTAAGACCAACCAAAATGTGCAAGCATTCAGATTTTCCAAAGCTCTTTATCAAGATTAAGAACATAAGAGATGCCAATGTTGGATCAGGCCAAAGGCCCATCCAGTCCAACACTCTGTATCACACAGTGGCCATAAATACCAGTGCCATCAGGAGGTCCACCAGTGGGGCCAGGACATTAGAAGCCCTCCCACTGTTGACCCCCCCCCAAGCACCAAGATGACAGAGCATCACTTAATAAGATTAATAAAAAGAAGGGGAGGGGAGAGAGGGGAAAAGGTGTCTGAGGCTGTCATTGTGAGACTTTTTGTCCACAACCAGCACACTTAATAGGCAATGGGAGGGACTGGTATCAGGACACACATTTTAGGAAGAAGTCAAGATAACAGCAACCTCCTAATGAAAATATGAAAAAGTAGTGGTTAACCAAATGTATCTCTAACACAGGAGTCCCTATGCTTGGGAATTTTTGGAATGTTGAGGGAGGGGAGTGGCCACAGAATGCCTGCCATAGGGATCAGTCTCAAAATGGCTGACATGGAGTGTCAGGGCCTCTCTCAAAATCTTGGGAGACTGTACGATGGAGGCAGTTATTTCTGAACAGGTACTTCCTGCAGACCCCAAGGTAATGCTTCCTATTTTCTTCTGAAGCATCTCCAACTTCAAGAAAATGCATGAAAGCCACACTGGTTCTTTGCTTGGGGAAGAAGTAAGTGGGTGCTAGGAAACACATCAGTGGGTACCATGATGCCCATGGGCTGCACATTGGAGATCACTGAGTGAAATGCACAGGTTCCTCAAAAGGGTTTGAACAGAAGATAAGGTAGTTTTTCTATTAACAATGTAACACTTTAGACAGAGGTCATTTCGGGGGGATCGCGGGGGATCACCGATCCCCCTGGGGAGGTGCGGGGGTGGGGCACACGACGAAGCCCCGCCCCCTGCTTCAGGCCGCTGCTGTTGCGCCACATGCGTTCGCACGCCTCCCTCGCCGGGCTGCGCCAAGCGCCTCTCCCCCCTCCCCGCACAAAAGGTACGTGTCCCCCCTCCCCGCGCTTGCAGCCGGCACCTCCTGTGCAGGGCGGGAGGCGTCGGGGTCCCCCGGGGACTGAGCAGACTTTCTACCCGCAATCCACCCTCCCCCGTGATCGCCTCTTCACCCGGCAGCCCCCACCAATCTCGGGGTGCCCTCGCCTGCTGCCCCCAGAGCGTGTTGGGGCCCTGAGCCTGGCTGCCTGCACAGGTGGAGAGCTGCACGTGTGCCCGGCCCGTCTTTCCCCCAAGGGGGCCGCTCCGTACGCACCTGTGGAGCTGCTCGGCTGGAAGAGGCGGCGTGGCTCCCTCTGGGCCGGGTTGTCCCCGCACGGTGGGGGAGGAGTGTGCTGGTGGAGACGGGTCGTGAAGGGCGGGGGGCGTCCGCTTGTCCCGATCAGCTGTGGGCACGTGGAAGCAGCAGCAGCGCTGGGGCCGCCTGGGCATTGGGCGTCCTTGGGAGCCTTGCGGCGGCGGCAGGCCACCCGTCAGTTGAACGCCCCCCCATGGCCTCTGGCTCGTCCCAGGTCCCCGCGGTTGACTCTGGCCTTGCCCCCCCACGACCTGATCCTCTTAAAGGGAGGGTGCTCGAGACGGAACCTGGTAGCTTCTGCTCGAGACGGAACCTGGTAGATGATTTCCCGAGTTGTGCACTGTAAACAAGGTGGTACTTCAGTTTGGCAAAGGGTGAGACCTGTTGAAGTTTGTGTCGTGTCAGTTTATGCGTGGTGCTGTGGTTGAATTGTCCCGCCCTACCGTCTTGTATTCTGAACAATTGAAAATCTAAGTTGGTGTTTGTCAGTCGCTTGGACCAAGCTGAGATTTGTAACCTTTTGCAACGCGTGGTTTCTGGTCAGATCTGTTTTTCAAGCGTGCTACTTGTGAATTTTGCACACGCAGGTTCCAGGTGCATTCCCTTGTAGCTTGAGGGTGGGGCTACTGTGTTGGACCTGGGGTCCGTCAAGGTCAGTGTTGTCTGCAGTGGTTAGAGGGGCCCTCTCAGGCTTCTCATAGCACCATTGGTGGTGGAATGTGCCGTCAAGTTGCAACCAACTTGTGACGAACCCACAGGGAGTTTTCAAGGCCAGAGATGCTCAGAGGTGGCTTGCCATGCCCTTCCTCTGCGTCGCTATCGAGTACCAACCAGAGCCGACCCTGCTTAGCTTCTGAGATCTGATGAGATCAGGCTAGCCTGGGCCATCCAGTTCAGGGCCAGATCACCCATCTCTTAGTTGGCGATGCCAGGAATTGAACCTGGGTCCTTCTGCATGTGAGGCGGATAACCTTGTCTCAGTGATGAATTCAGATACCAGAGTGGGTGGCCTGTTTATTGAGCTTCTATGTGTGTGTGTGTGGAGGGGGTGCGATCTGAGTGGCAAATATCCATATGTCAAAACTTCAAGTAATGCAGCTGTAGCTGTGCATGGAATGCGCGTGCAGAGCTCTGGGCTGGGTGGTTTCAGGGGGAGCATGGTGTGTGCAGTTCTGCAACCCGGGAGCCGAGATGTTCCTTTAAAGCAGCGCAGACAGTCCCAGGGGAAGGGCTGCACAACAGGTTGGGTTTTTTTAAAAAAGATCTAATTGTTGATGGCCTTTTGCATTGGATGGGGAGACTAACCTTTAAGACTAAGACTAACTGAGTGGTGGATGTGGCCTTATGACACACTTCCGGTGATGGCAGGGGGTGTGGCATATGCTAATGAATTCCCCTAATGAATTCCCCTAGCTCTTTTTCTCCGAAACGACCCCTGACTTTAGTTGATAGAGTAGGTTAAAATTCAATGGATTGAGTAATATTATCTAGGTTTTTGTTGTGGGCAGCCCATTTCCCATCACCTTACTCTTTTCCCAGGTCATTTTCCACCAGTTGAGGAACCTCTCTCAAGTTCACCTTGATACTCAAAAAAAGCTTGCATAATAGATACAGCATCTTGGACCAAACAGAACTGTCATGCCACCTCATATCACCTCAGAAGTAATGCTTATTAATAGGATCAATTCACACATTCAGGTGTGAATGACTGAATGCTTTATCGTCTTAGAAGATAGAAGCATAGGTTGAGGAACATATGCATGTCTGAACTGAACCTGACATTGCTGATTTTTTGGCATTTCCTATTATTCTGGCAGTACTCACCAAAAATGTGTGACTCCTACTGTTGAGGAGCAGCAGTTGATCATCATTAATGTGATTATAATCTTGTCAAGACTCTTCGCTGTCTTTCTGTTGCAGGGTTCACTGCCAGTTAATCAACCTCTTTGCAAGAGGAATAGAGCCCCTCTCAAAATATGAAGAATCACCGTTGACGTTAGAAGCTCCATCTAACCTGGGACATCTGAACTCTTAACTCTCTACAAAAGCTAAGCAACAGGAAGGCAACTGCCTAGAGAAATAAGCATTTCAGGCAGGAAAATAAACATTTTAAAACTGGATACTTTTTTGTGGTTAAATTTTAATTTTGGTAAATACTCATTTTGCATGGGTATCTTTGAAAGAATTTATTTTTGTGAATTAGGCTATTATTTTAGAATAAGTTAATATGATCGATATGGTAGAAAGAGGAACTGGAGAACCTTTTCAGAACAACTGTATTTTTGTGCATTTATGAAGAGTGAATTCCATGGATGGATTGCAATAACAATGGTGCAAAACAAGTGGCGGGAAGTTCTGTAGGAATTTTGCCACTGAATTTTTGTGGGATGCACATTTACACCCTGGATGTCCTTGTGCAAACTGTTTGTTTTTGTTTTCTTAGGAGCTGGCCAGTCAGATTTTTATAAAGGATCTATTATATTACTTGTCTATGATTACAGTCAGTGTTCCCTCTAAGCTGAGTGAGTGTGAGCCAGCTCACAGGTTTTTAGCCTCCGGCTCACACATTTTTCTCTCAGCTCAGGAAGGGTGGCTCCAGAGCAAACTCATTTATGCAGCAGCCAAATCGCCTGCTCACAACTTTCATGCCAGTAGCTCACAAAGTAGAATTTTTGCTCACAAGACTCCACAGCTTAGAGGGAGCATTGATTACAGTACTCAAAAGTAGCAAGTTCTTATCACCGGCTCCAGTGTCTCCTTAAATTATAGCAAAATCATTCAGTGTGACAGTATTTTGCAACTTATCAATGCAATTTAGACACACACATTCCTGGCTTTAAATGAACCTACCGTTTATATATATACATATATATTTTTAGTAAATTCTGGAGGCACGGCTTCATATGAAAGCTGCATTGTTCCTCTAGAAACTCCTCTTTGTAATCCTTAGGAAACGATAAAAGTTTACTGGAATCTGTTTGTATGGGTACAGTAAGCACAAATATATGTGAAAGGCATTCAACATGGCTGTTATGCAATATCTACTAAGGGAAAATGAAAGACATTCCAGGACACCAGCATATCTTTGAGATGTTAATTTCAGTTCACCTGAAATGTTTCTCATAGCCAGTGTATACAATCAGCAGGACTACTTACACTTTTCCTGGCCTGCTCTGTTTTAGGTTACAGGTAAGCAGTCAAATATTTGCATGCTGCTCCCCACAAAACACTTTATAGGTTAGGCTTCTCTCTGATATACTAGGTTTCTATGAGTGGGGAGTTGTTTTCAAGTGGGATCACTCAGTTGCCCAGCCTGCTTTCTGAATTGGGACAGTCCTAAGAATGTTGATAATATCAGCTGACCCCAAGAAAATGCAGCATCCTTCTAGGAGATTCCTCTGCACCAGAAAGAATCTCTTCATAAGAAATGAAGTGTAGAATGTGGAGACTGTCAGCAATGTGGCTGGCAGACATTGTTTTTTGGTATTTAGTAACTACTGAAATCAAGTAAAAAATGGTTATTTATTTTGATGTGTGGACATTATGGGATGAAACTGATCCTGGAGAAATTACAGGTTTGCTTTACATGTTGTTTGCTGATACAGCAAAAGACAAAAAGGCTTGCAATGATATCAGGAGTGTGTGCGTGTGTATAATTTGTACTGAGGGAGGGAGGGATTTTATAAAATTTGGACCAAGTTCTGTTGTGTCATTCTGGCTTTTAGCTTGCTTAGAAGAGAAACCAACTTTGTACAATTTGTCCATTTCCCCCTTTTAGGCTTTTCTTAAGAACATTCTGTTATCCAAGCAGTTAAAGTGGCAATTCTATGTTCATTTACTAGGAACCATATCCTATTGAATTCAACAAGATGTAAAATTTGGGAATAAATGCCTAAGTACTCACTGCTATCATCCTGGTTTTGCTTGGACTTCATTAAATGCATGTTATTTCCAGTTTGCACATGTTGAAACCCTTGAGAATGGTTCTCCCTGTGGAGATCTTCAGTGTCAACAAACTGGCCTTTCATAGAAGACCTCTTCTACAATCCAGCAGAATCCCTCCTGTGCAGGTAGTTGCAGTCATTAAGATAAAAGCAGTGAATTGGCACAGCAATTTCAGTGCAATATTTTCTAATGGACACTGACCATTGGCTACTTGTCGCCAATCCAGTGCATGAAAATTGGTTGTGCCGAGATCAGCGGGATTTGAACTTTGAGCAAGTAACGGAGGATTAATTATTCACAGAGGTCATTTCGTAGAAAAAGAGCTGCGGGAGCTCATTAGCATACCTAACAGGCGATTAGCATAATAGCCTATTAGCATATGCCATGCCCCCTGACATCACCAGAAGTGATGTCAGAAAGGAAAGCAAAAGGGGGGGAGGCATCTTCAAAAGTATTCCCTTCCGTGGGCGGGCGAGGGAGCAAAGAGAGAAGGGATTTAAACTTTAAACCCCTTCTTTTTCGCTCCCACCCCCACCCCGCCTTGGCAGGCCAGCTGAGGAAGGAAGGGGGGAGGCTTTTGATGATGCCTCCCCCCATTTTTTGCTTCCCCAGCCAGCCTGCCAAGGTGGGGTGGGGGTGGGAGCGAAGAGAGAAGGGGTAGAATATATATATATGGGGCCATAGAATATAATGGGAAGATTGCTCCACCACTTCAGCACGACTCCAAAGAGAAGGGGTTTGAAGTTTAAACCCCTTCTCTTTGGAGTCACGCCGCAGTGGCAGTGCAATCTTCCCATTATATTTTATGCAGCCATAGAATATAACGGGAATATCACGCTGCTGCTGCAGTGTGACTCTAGAAAGAAGGAGCTGGGGGGTGGGGTGGGGAGCGAGGCTTGTGCCTGCTCCTGGGCTGCCGGAGCAGTGCTCCAGCGCGCTCCGGCCCCAAATGACCCCTGATTATTCACATCTGAGAACCTGTACAATGAATACAAGTGTGCATAGTTTCTAAAACAGTATTTATATTGCAAGCAACTGATCAACACATGTTATCTCTGGTACAGAGCACCCAATTGGTTTCCATTGCAGTTCAGCAGAAGAAACAGTTCTACTTTGTGTGCTTAGAACACTGAAGTGAAGGCTTGGAGGCTCAGAAGCTCTTCTCAGAGTCTTCCTCTTACAGTAATCCCCCTCTGCCTTGATTCCAGCAAGCTCCCCCTCTTTTGACCATGCCACCTCTCTTGCCCAATTATCCATCTTCTCCCACATCCAAGCATCAAGCCCCATCCCCAGTCTCCTGGCCTATGGCGACAGTTCCCACCAGCCAGGCACTCCTTGCCACTGCTGTCACTGCTTCTAGGGAAGAGGTGGGACTCTTCCACAGCAGCTCCCAGTGGTCACTGCTCACCGCTAGATGAATACCCTAGCAGTGCCCACCCTCACTGATACTTCATAGAAGGTAAAAATATATATGATTTTTTTAAAAATGACATGTAACTAGCTTGTTCAGTTTTCTTTGCAGGCGCACATTGGGATGGCTGCTAGGCAGACCTGCCCCAGAAAGATTACTTTTCAAGTTAAAAAACTCACCTAGAGGGTGCTCCTCCCCCTCAAAGCCATTGCAAGCTGTTTTCCCAGTTAGACTGTCAAATGGTTCAATGGGGAGTGCCCCCTCTCCCTCAGTTCCTTCTTTGCTCTCATTGGGTAGGTTCTCTTCAACAGCTCTCCTGAGGTAGAACATTTTTAGTACATTCCTTGTACTGGAATAGAGGAAATACAGCATTAGGAGGTGAGATAAACCCTTCCCTCCTTTCTGGCCATCACCAAACCCCACCTCCACCCCCAGAAGATAGAGAAAGAGAGAAGAGGGTGGGTAGCTAAATCACCTCATGGCTGACATTGTTAAGGCCAAATGGTTTGCCTCTGCACCTTACCTTGCTTTACTCGAGGGTGCAAAGTATGGTGCAAAAAGCCTTATTCAAAACATGTATCCAATATGGTACCAGAATGCCCCACTCTGACAAACATAGCTTCTGCTTTCTTTGTTTGGGTGAGGAGCATAATATGGCAGCCTGCCATATGTGCCAGCAGTTCACATCAAAGGCTAGAAACAACAGAGACTCCAATTTAAAGGCTGCCTTATAGGAGAAAACCCTATCATCCTCTGAAAAGCCCTCTCAAATGGCTTCATCAGCTAATAGGCCCTCAAAACTACCTTTGATAGTATTGGTTCCATCGACCTCCCATTCCGAGCCTACCTAACACTGTTCCATATCTCCATCCATGTCAGTTCCTCATTGCTCCGGGTTGGTTCCAATGGAACTGGTGCCTGAACCTGAAGTGCCTGTTACTGAACCTCCAAGAACAACTTCAGTCCATTCAGCTTCACCCTCATGCTCCACTTTAGAAGGTGGCATCTCCTCAGGTCTGGTGCCAACTATGCATCTTGAGCCAGTGCATATGGATCCAAAACTCCTTCTTTCTGGTCTCAATTGCATTATCCATTCCCTTGGCAGCCTTATCCCTATTATATGTCCCCTGCTTACTGTCCAGATTAGGGGGACCATCTTCTTCCTCCACAGTGTACCAAAGCTCCTGCTGACCTTCAGATCATTGGAACCAACCTTCCGCTTTGTTGTTGGCTCCACTGCAGCCATATCTCAGGGAATTTCCATTTGATTCTGATGAAGGAGAAGAGGAGATATTGGCTGGTTCTGAACATAGCTCAGAAGTTCCATCAGATCCATCATTGGATGAAGAAGTGGGGGACCTCCACACCAAATGAAGACCTATGCCTATACGCTCATCAGATAGTGAGGATGGCTGAAACATGGAGATTGACATTACCACTACTGAACAAAGACCAAAAGACAAGCTCCTTGGCCATCTATGGCTCCGGTCACACGGGCAGGAAACTGCGGGGGGGGGAAGCGTGGCTGTTTGCCCCGGGGCAAACTAAAGCACGGTTAAGCAATCAGACCTCCTGTGGAGGTTCTGTGGAAGTACCGTGGAGGTTCCGTGGGTAGGGAGAGGTGCCAATCACAGGACACGACTGCGCGCAACAAAGAAGCGTGCGGTGTGGCAAACTGGGTTTTTTTTGTGTACACGATGAATGCGCATGCTCCGTTGGGTGCGTGTACACATTCACGGAGACTTGGGAGGGGACCCTTTTTCGCAAGGGGACATGGGCGGGCGCCGGATGCCACCGGAAACGCGATCAGACGCCCGCCCTTGCCCCGCAATTTCCGGAAACTAGTACCTCCGAGGTACTAGTTTTTTGCTGCGTGTTTTCGGCAGGAAGCCTTGGTTGTGCCACAGAAGCGCTACGCTTCCCAGATGTGCCGGTGAGATCGCACCCGGAAAATCCGCCTGTCTTCTGTCTCTCTTGCGTGGCTAATGTTCCGTGTGACCGCAGCCTATATTTGGATTCCCCAGGCACTGTGGCATTCCCAATGTTGGAAGGGTTTAAGGACCTATCCAAGGATGTCTGGAAGAAACCAGCTTTGACACCTGCCACCTCCAGATGCATTGAAAACATCTATAGGGTAAAACAGGAGGATTCGACTTTTCTATTCACTCACTCACCACCATCTTCCTTGATAACAAAAGAACTGCAGGCTAAGGGATGTCCCTCTTACCATGCTACACCGACAGATAAGAAGGGGAAAAGCTCGATACTTTGGATCAGAAGACCTACTCAAAAATCTCCAAAGGAAGTTTAGAAAACTTATTGAGGGCCAAAAGTAAAAAACATAAGTAAGTATAGACAAAAGAGTGTTTGTTACAAAGACACATAAAAACCTTCTAGGGGCCCAAATAAAGCCTCATAAAATGTTCAAAGTGACAAATGCACAAAAAAGAACAGTGTATGACCTGATACATTTCAGCTCACAAGAGCCTTCTTCAGAGATCAGTTAGTACAAAGTACAAAATACACCAAGCAACAAAGTTCCTGTAACACATGTAAGGCAACAAACAATAATATGGGACTAAAAATGGAATGCTGTACGGAGAGATTAAAAATGTTTTAAATTAATATTTTATTACTCAATTGAAAATTCCATCCAATATTTTAAAAAAATAATTACTGTGCCCAAATATAATATACTTATTTCGATTGAATGCACTAGTCGTTGGCTGTAACAATAAATTTGATTTGATTTTGATATTTATTTCCAATATGGAACTGAGTGACACACCAAAAGATTTCTGTTTGGGGCCACAAATATATCTGGCCTTGTGTTGGAAGTAGTTGCATATACTGGAAATAATATCAGTACCAATATGCACCTGGAAATAAAGATGAAGATTAATTCCAAAATGTAACAAATAGTAAAGTATATTAAATAAAAATATGAGGAATTAAATAAAGAAATACCTTCCAGTGTAGGTCCTAAAAGTGCAAGTAAAATTGCCTTATCAGGGACAATGTGGCATCAATATGTAACAGTAAAGACAGATATCATGAACGTAAATAGTGTAATAGAGAATGATGCAATGCTGATATAGTGTCAGAGGTCACAGAGGGAAAAATTCTGGGGGGTATGACAGTGCAAAAAAACCCTTAAAGCGACAGTCCCCATATGGTGCAATGCTGATGTAACAATGACAATGCAAAACGACTTAAGGAGATAACACCCATACATTGTTGCTGTAATGTCAGAGGTCACATAAAGGCGAAAAAATTATATAAGGTATGACAGTACAAAAGAACTTAAAGAGATAGTACCCATATGTTAATATAACAATAACAATGCAAAAGGATTTGAGGAGATAATACCCTTACATTGTTGCTATAATGTCAGAGGTTGCAGAAAGAGACCCATAGGAAAAGAAATAGCACAACAAAAATTTCTTAATGCCCTAAAACCAGGCAATTAGACAAAGTAATAACAGAACAAATGTTATGCAATACCCATTTATACAGAAGACTGACTCTTCAGCTGCTTTAGCATTCAAAATTTTGAACTATCAAGCCATAATGGCAGCATACCAGTTATTCTTATGGCAGAAGATGTCTCCATTTGGCAAAGATCCTGCAGACTGAAGCTGTTAAACTTTCTAAGCAGCAGATCAGTGCCACATATGGCCAGTTCAACAACCCAAACAATTGCATCCTCCATAGTCATCCATCACCATGCACAGCTTCATTCTACAGCACTGCCCACTAAAATGAGGAATAAAATAGAAGATTTGCCCCTTGAGGGTACTACTCTGTTCTCATAGAATACAGACAACACTCTTGCACAAATCAAGAAAAAGCACCAGATGGTGAGGTCCTTAGGGATTATTCATGCAACTCCCACTTATCTCAGACAGTGTTCATCCTCATTCAGACACTGGTACTCACCCCCAGAGAACAATATTACTATTCTTCCTCCAGATACCAGTAGTCTGCTCAGAGGTCTTTCTCCACCCATCAGTTTTCTTCTAAGCGATGTAGTGGACCAAAGTAGAAGACAGGGCAACAACCCTTCAGTCAAAGTCTGCCTTTTGAACAGAACAGTTCAATTTCCTGAATCCTACCTTTAGGGACAAATTGTGCCCATTCCTTGTTCATTGGCAGGGCATTACTAATGATAACTGGGTCCTGTCCATCATAGTCCATGGTTATAGGTTGGAATTTTGTTCTTTACCACAGGTTCAAAGGGTTTCACAGGCAGTAAACAACCTCTTACCTGGACTATGGCCTCAGCTTCTATCTCTTCTTGAGAAGGAAACGATTAAAGAGGTTGTGGACCCCAATTTATCACTAGGCTTTTACTCTAAGTTTCTTCCTCATAGATAAAAAAGATGGAGGTTTCCATCATATGCTAGGCCTCCTTGGGTTAAATCTGTTTCTCTGGTTAGCAAGGTTCAAGATGGGTTTCTTTGGTTTCCATCTTACATTTATTAAAGCACAATGTTTGGTTTGCTGTAATTGATTTACAGGATGCCTATTTTCACATTGCACTACATGCAGAACACAGAAAATACCTTTATTTCCACTATGAAGGGAAGGTCTATTAATACCGTGTTTTACTTTTTGGGTTGGCAACTGCCTCCGGAGTCCATGGCCCCAGTTGTAGCCTATTTACATCTTCAGGGATGCACTATCTTCCCCTGTCTGTATGATTGGCTTCTAGTTGCAGATTCAAAGAAACTGTTATCAAACCACATAGCTCTAATGCTCAAAACCTGCCATCATTTGGACCTTACTATAAATTGGAAAAAATCCAAGTTAGAGCCTGTTAAGAACATTCCATTCATTGGGGAACATTAGATTCCTTAGCTGCTAGAAGCTGTCTCCCTGCCAACAGAGGCTCTATGATTAAATCTCTAGTTCATCGTTTTTCACACTACCGTTTTCAGCAGGCTCAGTCTATCCAGAGATTATTAGGATTAATAACCTTGACAACAGCCATCTTACCTACAGCCAAGCTTTTTATGCAACCGCTGCAGCTCTGTTTGTGTCACAATTCAAACCAGGTTTCCACTCCCCCTACCAATATTTCTTTATACCTAGAAAGGTGGCTAAGTCCCTTTCCTGGAGGTCATGTGATGACAAAATATTTGCTGGTATTCCCTTTGGTCTTAAACATCATGAGGTGATCTTCCCCACCACTTCAGGGGTGAGGGCCTTACTGTACAGGGAAGGTGGCTTTCCTGTGAAAGGAAACTATGCAATAATGTATTTGAATTGAGAGCCATAAGGTATGCGCTTAACTCTTTTTCAGATATTGTTCAAGGGAAATCAGCTCCAGTACAAAGAGACAATGTCTCTGCAATGTTCTTTGTCAACAGACAGGGAGGCTCAGAATGCACACTGCTGAACAAGGAGGTTTAGAAACATGGCATTGGGCCTGCAAACATGGTGTGCTTCTTTGAGCCATTCATATTGATTGGGAACACAGTTTACAGGCCAATACCTTCATCAGGTTCCATACCCTGAACCACAAGCAGTCCCTTGCGAACCAATATAGGCAACCTATATAGGCAATGGACCTTTTTGCAACTCAACACAATTCCAAGACACCTTTTTTTGTTGTTCTGGGGCAGGCAGAGACCCCTTTTCAATAAGGGATGCTTTTCAATTCACCTGGAAGGGCACCCTTTTTTACGTGTTTCCTCCTCTACTCCTGTTGACCAAGGTGGTGGCAAAATTAATCAAGGATGACGCACAGGCCATCCTAACAGCCCCCTTTTGGCCTCGTCAGGTATGATTTGCTCCTCTACTCAACTGGTCCAAGGGAAATTACACACACCTCCCATATGTTCCTGACTTACTGAGGAATGGACGTTTCTTACACCACAATGTTCAGCATCTCCACCTCACGGCTTGGATATCGATGAACAATTGCCTTTCTGTAGGCATGATCAAGAGAGTCTCTGAAATTAACCTAAAGAGTCTACCAGACGCTCTTATGATAATAAGCAGAAACATTTTTCAACATGGGCTCTATCCTCGTCTAGGTCATGTCCCATATCAACAATCTTGGTTTACATCTATACCTTAAAGTCTCAGGGTGTAGCACATTCATCAGTCAAGGTTCACTTAGCTGCCATATCTGCTTACCATAACCCAAAAATGGGTACTACAGTGTTCTCTCATAGACTGTCTAAACAGCTTCTTAAGCACAATATGTACCCTCCATGCTTTATTCCCACAGTTGTCCTTGTCATTAGTTCTTTCAAAGCTCATTTTTAAACTCTTTGAGCCACTGACCACTTGCCCTTTGGAAATGTTATCTGGTAAATTTTGTTCCCTGGTAGCTATAACCTCCATGAGGCAGGTAAGCGATCTAGCAGCCCTGCACATTGATCCTGCATTCCTCAGATTCTTTGCAGAATGTGTAAAACTTAAAACCAGTTTAGAATTTTTGCCTAAGGTGGTGTCCAGTTTCCACTTACTTCAGGATATTGTGTTACCTGTCTTCATCCCCAACCCATCCTCCCCAGCGGAGTGTGCTCTGCATATGCCAGATGTGAGATGAGCCTTGTTATTCTACCTAAAGAGAACAGACTTCAGAAAGTGTGTTAACCTCTTTATTTCATACTAGGAGCAAAGCTCGTTGTATAAAAGCAATACAACGAGCTCTAGAAAGAGGGGCTCCCCCAAACCAGGCGTGTGGAGCCGCTGCCACTTCCAAGCTGTCTCGGCCTCCTCCAAGTGAGCCATGGCAAAGAGGTAAGTGGTGGTACCCAGCACGTATTCTGGTGCCCCTCCATCGTTGAGAGCGCTGGCACCGCCTCTCACTCTGGGGTCGCACATTCCCAGGTGTGTGTTGGTGGCCACCAGGATTCTGATGCTTCGACGAGGCCTGCTCAGGCCAGCCTGCACGCTCGGAGTCTTTATCTCTCCAGGCTGAGCAGGGTCGGCTCCCACCTGCCACCTTGGAAAGACCTCGCATGACACGGAGGCTGAGATGCTGGCCGGCCCTTCTGTGGGTGGGACTCCAGCAATGCAGCCACTGGATTGGCACACCATTGGAGTGACAGGTCAGCGAGCCAAATGCTGTGGGAGCGTGTGGAACATTCACCCCAAAATAGAATTATATATAAGGAGAGATGTGAGTCGTAATAAGGGAAAACGTCTCAGTCCCAGTCAAGATGGATTGTGACAGCAATAACAAGCAGGTGTGCCTTTCTCTCTGTATGCTTGTGTGCACTCTACCAGAGTGCAAGCCTCTTCAGATGCTCTCCTCAGAGTGCTCAGAAGATCAGCCACATGGTCTTTCACAGACACCTTTGCAAAGCACTATACTCTGGATCTGCAAGCTAGAAGACGGTCAGAAAAAGCTGTTCTTCAATCATAGTTTGATTAAGATACCAGGTGAGAACTATCCCCCACATCCTAGGCAATGTTCCCTCTAAGCTGTGGAGTCTTGTGAGCAAAAATTCTACTTTGTGAGCTACTGGCATTAAAGTTGTGAGGGAGTGATTTGGCTACTGCATCAATTAGCTTGCTCTGAAACCACATCCTTCCTGAGCTAAGGCAAAAATGTGTGAGCCGGAGGCTAAGAAACTGTGAGCTAGCTCACACTAACTCAGCTTAGAGGGAACACTCGTCCTAGGGATATAGCTTGGTAAAATCCCAATGTGGGACTGCACAGAAGACCAAAGGTAAAAACAGACTTACCTGTAACGGTTCTTCATTGAGTTGTTTTTTGTGCAGGCACACATACCCTTTCACCTGCCCTGCTGTGAGTTCTCATTGTTTCTTCATGTTGCTACTTACAGCAGCTCAGGCATAACTGAGGGAGGGGATGTCCCCCCCCCAAATCATATGACCATTTGAGCAGGAGAATGGCTTGCAATGGCTTCGAGGAGGAGGAATACTCTCTAGGTGAGTTTCTTTTAGCCTGAAAAGGAATCTCTCTGCAGCAAGCCTGCCTAGCAGCCATCCCAATGTGTGCCTGCACAGAAGACAACTCGATGAACAATGGTTACAGGTAAATGCAACCCCATTTTCAGTCTATATAACTTCAGGCTGTAATTCATTATTGAGTTATCCAACCTCCATAATCCGCAGAAAATGAGAGTGGGTCTTGAAAACTTTAGGTGATAATATTTGTATCCTGCCTAATTTTTAAAAGTCATCCATCAAATCCATACGGCAGAGAATATTGGCATGGCATACTGTCAGCAAGCTGCCATTCTGTTTTCTGTGACCTCTGTGTACATATCCTTTCCCTGTTACACCCGGCTTGGTTTCTATCATCCTGCTCCTGCTTTGGAATGCAAAAGATAACTGCTGGAGGTTGTGTGGGGGAGAAGATGCTGTAATGCTTGCCTATTGATTTTCCCAGGACTACTGCACCTGTGTTTTGTCTGATGTTCTGCCTGGTTCCCATGTACTGGGCGCGCAACCGTTTCCTTAGCCCGCCAGCGGGAAAGATATTCATTGGATCTGTATCTGTTTGAAGTTCCTTTATTATGCTTGACCTAACTGTGTATCCCCAGTTCTAACAAAGAACGTGTTTGAGTATGTCTTCAACGCTTTGAAATAAATTTTGCTTTTCTTTAAAACGTGGATTTATTCTCGATGCTTGGGGATCCAACATATTGTTAGAACTCCCTTTTCCTATCGTTCCGAATCTGACAAGATCATGAGCGGAATTGAGGGAAATCTACCTAACACGGAGGGGGACTCGGGATCGGTCCCACAAACCTCCGCGTCTTTGGTGTTCACGACTGCAGCCTCGATGGAGGGTGCCGTGGGGGGAACGATTCCCCGCCTGCCTGCACATCTGTCTTGGCCGCCTCCGACCCCTTCGCAATGGGGTCCGCGGAAGACTCACCAGCAGGATGATTGGACTATGTACAACACCCAAGGCACCCGTGAGGTGTACTCCCGTCGGGGGAGCGGATTACGTGAGAGTCTGTTTGACAAGGGATTGTTCCCGGAACCTGGGTCTACCTCGGAGAAGGGGAGCCCCAAGCAGGACCTCGAGGAGTGGATGTTCGAGCCGTCGGGACCGCGTGGTCACGCAGAAGATGAGGAGGGCACCGGAGCCTTCCAAACGGAAGAGGACTACGACCCACCCCCGGATTATCGCCCTCGGGACCCCATCCCGGAGGAAACTACCGGGGAACGTCTAGCAGAACTGGAAGACTCGGTGAGAGACTTAATGCGGGCATTCCAGGATGTGATGGAAGGCCTGCCGGGAATGTTGGACGTTAGAATGGCCAATTTCCTGGACGCACACGCCGCGCAGTTGCAAGTTGCTCCTGCACCGGGATTTCCCGCGCCGCCGATGCCTGCTCAGCCGCTGCAAGCACCGGGAGTTCCCGCGCAGCAGGTACCTGTCCAGCAGCCGGTGAGACCGCCTCCGCCAGTGCCTGCGCAGCCGCCGATGCCAGGGGGTCCGCCGGTGCCGGGTCTGCCGCCGCCGCTGAGGCCAATACCAGCAGGGCCACCGGTTGTACCGGGTTTCCCTCCCAGGGGAGCTCCGGGGCAGCTGGGCCCGTTGGTGAGGCCTCCACGACCCAGACCCAAGGATCTGCTGGAGGCTACCTTCGACGGCAACCCGGATGAACTCGCTTTCTTCACGGTGAGGGTGCATAAATTCGTAGAAGAGAGTCGACACCTGTTCCGAAATGAAGCTGGTCTCATTGATGTCATCTCGGCAAGACTGAAAGGAGACGCCGCCACATGGTATGTTGGACTGCACAACGACCGCGGTCCGGAACTTTTGAATTTGCGAGCATTCATGTGGGCGCTGAGGGCGAGATTCGAAGATGTCAACGCGAGTCAAAGAGCTAAAGCGTTCCTCCGGACCTACCGCCAGAACAAGAAGTCGGTTCGCGAGTACACTCTGGAATTCCACAAGCAAGCAGCTAAGCTCCGAGACTACCCTGATCATATATTGGCTGAGATGTATCGCTTGGGTCTCAACGCAGAAATCCGAGAAACGGTTCTGAAAACTGTCAACCCTGTCTCCCTGATGGCCTGGACCCAAGAAGCTGAAAATGCAGAAGACCGGCTCACCACCATCAAACTCGACCTGGCTGCTACGACCAACAGACCCGCCGCTGTCGGTGCCTCTAAACCCAAGACTCAACGCCTGTCGGAATCGGCAAGGGAACTACGGATGAAGATGGGGCTCTGTCTCAAGTGCGGGGAGAAGGGGCATTTCGCTGTGGATTGTGGCAGCCGTCAAGTCAAAGACAAGCCGCCTACCCCAAGCCCGAAGACACCGCTGTCGGGGAAGAAGGGGATGGCTAAACCGCGTTTCTCCAAAGCTCTGCAGGCAGCCCAAGGTTCGGGGGAAAATGAACCGGCTGCCGCCGAGTCCGAAGAAGAGCTGGTGGCTGAAACGGCGGAAAACGACAACGGCCTGTTGTGAGAGGCGCAAAACGACAAGGCCATTCTAATGCTGCGCCCAAGGTGGTGAGAGAAACCCCTTCCCTATTTTTCGTGACTGTCTCCTTAATGAATCCGCTCCTAGGAACCCACGTTAGGGTAAGAGCGTTGATTGATTCTGGGTGTGGGAGGGATCTCATCAGCCCTAGAGTGTTAGTTGCACTGGAAGCGGGGATAGTCCCCTTGAAGTCCCCCATCATTTTTACTCAGATGGATGGGGCACCCATGGAACCTTGTACGCACGAGACTATGGCTTTGCGGTTGGGGGCGGGAGATCATTGGGAATCCAGGTCCTTCATTGTCACCCCTAAATCGCAGTTCGACTTAGTACTGGGGAGTCCCTGGTTGTTTACCCATGACCCTTACATCTTGTGGGAAGAAGGGGTTGTCAAATTTGTGTCGGCTAAGTGTGTGGATCACTGCTGGGTGGATTCGTGGGGGGACCAGCCGACCACACAGTTCCCCTGCGGCACTTTGCAACCGGAAGAGTTAGCTTCTTTGCCTCGAGAGTATAGAGACTTGGCAAAGGTGTTTGGCGAAGAGGAAGCTAACGAATTGCCCCCTCATCGCTCGACTGACTGTGCTATTGAACTTTTGCCTGACTGTAAATTACCCAAAGGTAAAATTTATGCGATGGGGCCGGCTGAAAAAGTCGAACTGCGGAACTTTATTGATAAAAACCTAGCCCGAGGTTTCATTCGCCCGGCTTCCTCCCCTTTCGCCGCGCCTGTACTTTTCCGAAAGAAGAAGGACGGGGGGCTTAGGTTGTGCACTGACTATAGGGGTTTGAACGCTGTTTCTTTGTCCAATGCTTACCCCCTCCCATTAATTAAGGACTTGGTAGCTGAGGCCACCAAGGGCAAGATCTTCTCGAAACTTGACCTCCGGGATGCATATTTCCGTGTGCGCATCCGGGAGGGGGATGAAAGTAAGACTGCATTTAATACCCCTTTGGGGCAGTTTGAGTACCTCGTTATGCCCTTCGGCCTTCAAGGGGCTCCGGGGGTCTTCATGAACCTAATCAATGAGGTCCTACATGAGTTTCTATTCAAAGGAGTGGTCCTTTACCTTGATGATGTGTTGCTGTACTCTCAGGACCTCCAGTCGCATATTAAATTGGTGCGCCAGGTCCTTAAGCGACTTTATGAACACCACTTGTTTGCTAAGCTGTCAAAATGTGAATTCCACAAGACATGCATTGACTTTTTGGGATACCGCATCTCTGGGGGGAAGGTTGAAATGGACCCTGCTAAAATTCAGGCTGTACTTGACTGGGAGCCCCCCAGGACCCGCAAACAATTGCAAATGTTCCTCGGATTTGCCAATTTTTACAGAAATTTCATCCAGAATTTCGCGCAAATTGCCCTTCCCCTGACTGAGTTGCTAAAGACCAAAGGGAAGGGTTTTGATGCTACGAAACCGGGCGCCCCGCTTAAATGGTCCCCTGCTTGCGCAGAGGCTTTTGAGAAACTTAAACTGATGTTCACCTCCGAGCCGGTGCTGGCGCGCCCTGATGAATCTAAGAAGTTTATTGTCCAAACTGATGCCTCGGATGTGGCTATGGGGGCCGCTATTTTGCAAGAAGGGGAAGATGGTCGGTTACATCCCCTGGCATTTGTGTCTAAAAAGTTTTCTGATGCCGAACGAAACTGGGGGATTTGGGAAAAGGAAGCGTCAGCGATCCGGCTGGCTCTCTCCACTTGGAGGCAGTGGCTGGAGGGGGCGCAACTGCCGTTTGAAGTCTGGACTGATCATAAGAATCTGGAGATGCTGAAATCCCCCCGTTCTCTCAACGCTAAGCAACTTCGTTGGGCGGACTTCTTCGCTAAGTTTCGATTCACACTTCGTCATTTCCCGGGGGCGGCTAATTCCCTGGCTGACGCGCTCTCGCGCCTCCCACAACATGACAGTCAGCGTGAGATCATCATGGACTCTGTTTTTTCCCCCTCCCATCTGGGGGGGGCCGTAGTCACCCGGGCGCAGGCGCGAACGATTCCACACTCTGATGAGACTTCGCCTTCCCTGTTCCCTGTGGGAGGGGGGGCCTGGGTCCAGAAATATCTTTCTGCTTTTACTGCTGAGGATGATGCCTCCCTTAAGACATTACCTGATTGTGTCCGTAGCCCTGAAGGTCTGATTTATTCTGGAGACAAATTGTATGTGCCTATTTCGATGAGGAGGGAGGTGATGGAGTCTGCTCACGGTTCGAAACTGGCAGGGCATTGGAGTTTCGTTAAATCTTTGCAACTCATCCGCAGACAATTCTGGTGGCCACAAATGCGCAAAGACCTCTTGATGTTTGTTAGGTCCTGCCAAACCTGTGCCTTAACTAAACCCAGGATGGGCAAGCCTCCTGGTTTACTGCAGCCACTCCCTACTCCGTCGAGACCATGGGAAGTGGTGTCCATGGACTTTATTACTGACCTCCCTGCGAGCAAAGGGAACACTGTTATTTGGGTGGTTGTTGATTTGTTTTCTAAGCAAGCTCATTTTGTGCCTTTTCCTTCCTTGCCTACAGCTCAGAGGTTGGCGAAATCGTTTATGTCCCACGTGGTGAAAATTCATCAATTACCTGCTAAGTTAATTTCTGACAGGGGGACCCAATTTGTTTCTAAATTTTGGAGGGAACTTCTTTCCATTTTAGGGGTCGAACAAGGGCTCAGCAGCGCGTATCATCCCGAAACTGACGGACAAACGGAAAGGGTTAATCAGACTCTGGAACAATACCTGCGTTGTTTTACTAATTATCAACAGAATGATTGGTGTGAATTATTGCCTCTTGCTGAATATTGTTATAACAATACGGTCCATAGCTCCACAGGCATGTCTCCTTATAAAGCTGTATCTGGTTACGACAGTCCCCCCCTCCCTTTCTTGGAGGGGATGGGCCAACGTCCTGTGGGGGATGCTGATACATGGTGTATGTCCTTGCAAAAAGCATGGCCTCTGCTATGCCAAACACTTGACGCAGCCAAGGCTGCTTACAAGACCCAGGCAGACAAGGGTAGGGTGGTGGGGTTTGATCTGAAACCTGGGGATCTTGTGTATGTCTCGACCAAGAACATTAAGATGCTGCGGCCTAGCAGAAAATTGGGATGGAAGTTCATTGGTCCGTTCAAAGTGCGTAAAGTCATAAATGATGTGGCAGTTGATGTTGTTTTGCCTAAGAATTTACGTGCCTTGCATTCTGTCTTTCACATGAGTCTATTGAAGAAGGATCCTGGACCGTCTCCTTGGAGACCAGCGACTACTCCTCCTCCACCTGTCATATTGGAAGGGGATGAACATTTTGAAATAGCTGATATCCTTGATTGTAAAGTGAAACGTGGTAAACTCTGGTACCTTATCGAATGGGTTGATTTCGGTCCCCAGCACCGCGAATGGGTGGAAGAAGGGGATATTCGGGCCCCTTACCTGATCCGTAGTTTCCACAGAAGGTTCCCGGACAAACCGGGAGGTCTCCCGCCCAGCCCGGGAGGTCTCCCGCCCAGGCCGGGAGGTGTGTTGTAAGTGTATTTTAAGGGGGGCAGTATGTCAGCAAGCTGCCATTCTGTTTTCTGTGACCTCTGTGTACATATCCTTTCCCTGTTACACCCGGCTTGGTTTCTATCATCCTGCTCCTGCTTTGGAATGCTTAAGATAACTGCTGGAGGTTGTGTGGGGGAGAAGATGCTGTAATGCTTGCCTATTGATTTTCCCATGAGTACTGCACCTGTGTTTTGTCTGATGTCCTGCCTGGTTCCCACGTACTGGGCGCGCAACCGTTTCATTAGCCCGCCAGCGGGAATGCTATTCATTGGATCTGTATCTGTTTGAATTTCCTTTATTATGCTTGACCTAACTGTGTATCCCCAGTTCTAACAAAGAACGTGTTTGAGTATGTCTTCAACGCTTTGAAATAAATTTTGCTTTTCTTGAAAACGTGGATTTATTCTCGATGCTTGGGGATCCAACACATACTCCGGGGCTAGTACATAAGAAAATAGTCCTGATTTCTAAGCAGTGGCTAAGAGCTTGCACAGAGTATCCAGTGAAAAAAATGTGCTATTTCTCCCTGACCATCTCTTCCTTTATTGAAATGGCTAGATTCAAGTCCAGTAGGTCTTTAGAGACCAACAAGATTTTCAGCATATAAGCTTTCAAGAGTTAACGCTCTCTTCATCAGCTGTCATAAGAACATAAGAGAAGCCAATGTCGGATCAGGCCAATGGCCCATCTAGTCCAACACTCTGTCACACAGTGGCCAAAAGTACCAGGTGTCATCAGGAGGTCCAGCGGTGTGGCCAGGACACCAGAAGCCCTCCCACTGTTCCCCCCCCAAGCACCAAGAATACAGTGCATCACCTGCCCCTGCTTCTCTAATTCCCTCTTGAAGCTGTCCATGCTTCCAGCCGCCGCCACCTCCTGTGGCAGTGAATTCCATGTGTCAATCACTCTTTGGGTGAAGAAGTACTTCCTTTTAACTGTTCTCACCCGACTGCTCAGCAATTTCATTGAGTGCCCATGAGTTCTTTTATTGTGTGAATGGGAGAAAAGTACTTCTTTCTCTACCTGCTCTATCCCATGCATAATCTTATAAACCTCGATCATGTCACCCCTCAGTCGTCGTTTCTCTAAACTAAAGAGCCCCAAGTGCTTTAACCTTTCTTTATAGGGAAAGTGTTTCAACCTTTTTATCATTCTAGTCGCCCTTTTCTGTACTTTTCCCAATGCTATAATATCCTTTTTGAGGTGTGGTGACCAGAACTGTATACAGTACTCCAAATGAGGTTGCACCATCGATTTATACAGGGGCATTATGATACTGGCTAATTTGTTTTCAATTCCCTTCCTAATAATCCCCAGCATAGTGTTGGCCTTCTTTTTTGCAGTTGCACACTGTCTTGACATTTTCAGTAAGTTATGTACTACGACTCCAAGATCTCTCTCTTGGTCAGTCTCTGCCAGTTCGGACCTCATCAATGTGTATTTATAGTTAGGATTTTTGGCTCCAATGTGCATCACTTTGCACTTGGCCACACTGAACTCCATTTGCCACATTGATGCCCACTTGCCCATCCTCGACAGATCCCTTTGGAGTGCCTCACAATCCTCCCTGGTTTTCATCACCCTGAACAACTTCGTGTCATCTGCAAATGTAGCCACTTCACTGCTTACTCCCAACTCCAAATTATTAATATATAAGTTAAAAAGCACCAGACCGAGTACTGATCCCTGTGGTACCCCACTGCTTACCACCCTCCACTGAGAAAATTTCCCATTTATACTCACTCTCTGTTTCCTATTAATTAGCCAGGTTTTGATCCACAAGAGGACTTGTCCTTTTATTCCATGACTATTGCGCATACTTAGGAGCCTTTGATGAGGAACTTTATCAAAACTTTCTGGAAGTCAAGGTAAACAACATCTATTGGGTCCCCCTTGTCCACATGTTTGTTCAGCCCCTCAAAAAACACAACAGGTTAGTGAAACAAGATCTTCCCTTACAGAACACATACTTAGTCTGCCTCAATAGTTTTGTTCATCGATGTGCCTACTAATTCTTTCCTTAATAACAGTTTCCACCAACTTACCCAGTATCAATGTCAGACTGACTGGCCTGTAATTTCCCGGATCTCCTCTGGAACCCTTTTTAAAGATGGGAGTGACATTAGCTACCTTCCAGTCCTCAGGAATGGAGGCAGATTTTAATGACATATTACATATATCTGATGATGAAGAAGAAGAGTTGGAAGAGTTGGTTTTATACCTCGCTCTTCACTACCCAAAGGAGTCTCAGAGGGGCTTACAATCACATTCCCTTCCCCTCCCCACAACAGGCACCTTGTGAGGTAGGTGGGGCTGAGAGAGCTCTGAGAGAGCTGTGACTGACCCAAGGTCACCCAGTTGGCCGCATATGGAGGAGTGGGGAATCAAACCCAGTTCTCCAGATTAGGGTCCACTGCTCTTAACCACTACACCAGCTGAAGGGACCTTTGACTCTCAAGAGTTTATACCCTGAAAATCTTGTTGATTTTTAAGGTGCTACTGGGCTCAAATCTAGCTCTTCTACTGCAGACCAACATTGCTAGTCTCCTGAAACTTTCTTTATTGAGATCCCAACCCTATGAAGGCCCTTGCTACTCTACTATTGATCAGTCCAAGAACTAACTAAAAAATGTATTGCCTAGTAACTAGGGATGGGCACAAACTTCACCACAAACCTAAGTTCATCAAGAACTTGGCCAGTTCATGAAATCCCATCTCCCATGAACCGCCCACAAACCTTCCTGTTTTTTACAGACATTCCTGAGGTTCGTGGCAGCAGTTCACGGGCCAGACACACTGGCGCCGATGGATTAATTGTAAAGGCAACAGAGGGATGGAGTTTTGCTGCCCTGGAAACACCTATAGTGGCCTTTCAAAGCTTGACAGGCAGCTCTGGCTGCCGACAAGAGAGCTCCCATTCTGCTCTATGGGAGCAGAATGTATATATACCCCCAGCTCACACATAGCTCTTTTTATCGGGCAGCAGATAGTTAGAGGTAAGAGGCAGAGAGGAAAGGAAACTGAAAGTCATTCCTCAGTGTGAAAACAGTTGGGTTGGGTGTGTTTGGTGCCTGCTGTCACAGGCTGGGGTGCCAGTCAAAGGGAGTCCAGAACAGGCCAAGGTCAGGAGCCAAGAAGACAGTGCAAAGTCCAAAGTCAAGCCGGGGTCAGGAGCCAAGTCCAAAGCCAGGAGATCTGAAGGTCTAGGTGCAAGAGCTGAGCCGAAGTAGATGCAAGCAGCACGAAGCTGACTCATTGCTTCCACAAAAAGTACTGCCCAGAGTGTGGAGTTAAATGCTGCTCCCAATTAGCCAGTTGCATGATCACCCAGGCTCCTGTTAGAATTCTGGGCTGGCCGAGCGTCTTCCCTGTAGCCTGGCCTCTCCATGCCTGGTTGCTAAGTCACTCCCTTAAATGAGTCACATGTAGACTTTCAGGAGGACTTTCAGCTGCAGTTCTTCCCCCTTATCTGGGCCAGGTGGGAAGACTGTTGTTACAGGCAACTGCCAGCTATCCTCCTCTGCTGCTTCAGAGGGGCCAGCTGTGGTTTCTGCAAGCTCTGGCAGCTCTTCCTCATCCACGCCCATGACACCTGCTTACTCAGGGCTCTGAGTGAGCCACCATCTGTCCCTCTGCTATAGCCAGGGGCTCAGCCAGTGGGCTGACACACATTACGGCTGCCAAGCCGCGGCGGGGGATCCGTGCGTCTTCACAGGATCCCTGCCGTGGGGGGACAGCGATACGCGTTGCACCGCCATTGCCAGGGTGTGACGCTACGCGTTGCTCTGGCAATGGGACTCCAAACAGCCCTGTTGCCAGAGCGACGCGTAGCGTCACATCCTGGCGATGGCAGTGCAACGCGTATCGCTGTCCCCCCGTGGCAGGGATCCTGTGAAGATGCACGGCTCCCCCGCCATGGCTTGGCAGCCCTAACACACATACACACACAAGACCTCCCCTTCAGTGGGAGTTTTGCATACCTATCCCAGACTGGGGCAGTGTTTGGTGGGCTCAGGGCTCTGAGTCACAGCTGACCCTCTGCTACAACCAGGCAGGGGGCTCAGCCAGTGGGTTCCTTGGCTGAGGACCCACACTCCTGCCTATTAACATCACTTTCTGCCATGAGGGTGAGAGTGGGGGACGGGGTGCTCGTCGTGGGTGGAAGAACTCCACTCCACATCCAGAAGAAGAAGAAGAGATTGGATTTATACCCTGCCCTTCATTCGGAGTCTCAGAGTGGTTTACAATCTCCTTCCCTTCCTCTCCCCACAACAGACACCTTGTGAGGTAGGTGGGGCTGAGAGAGCTCTGAGGTAACTGCTCTTGAGACAACAGCTCTGAGAGAACTGTGACGGACCCATGGTCACCCAGCTGGCTGCATGTGCAGGAGTGGGGAATCAAACCCAGTTCTCCAGATTAGAGTCCGCCACTCTTAACCACTACACCAAACTGGCCATGTGGAACAAGCCCATCCTGCCAGCCCACAAGTGTCCAGCTGCATTTGGGTGTCACCAGGGGCCTCAGAGGCAGAGCCTGTTTTGCCCGTTGTGTTCTTGGGGATGGATTTGGAGGCAGAAGTGCTATTAGTGCTGCCAAAGCCAGAGCAGTTGCTAAAACTGTTTGTGGAGGAGGAATCTGACTACGGTGAATTAGGGGGTGGTGGGAAAATATCCAGCCCCTCCACATCCCAGCTCCTTAGGGCTGCTCCCACCTCACATCCACCCCTTTGTCAGTCCTCCCAGCACCACACTGCGGCAGCTAAGCCCCCGGCCTGCATCAATTTTGAATTCCCATTTTCAGGCCACAGTTTGGGAGCATTTCAATACCCTCCCCGATGACTCCTGTGTGGCAAAGTACCTGGTGTGCAATCTCCAGGTCTGGAGGGGCTCAAACCCCCAACAGTTATCATCCACCACCCTCCACAGGCTCCTGCAAAGGGCACATCCAAGTCTGTCATTTCCAGAGCAAAGAGTGGCACCCAGAAAGGGAGGGGGGAGATGCCCACTTTGTCTCAGCAGAGAGAAGGGGTGGGAGAAGGGGAGGTCCTTCCAAGCAAAAAGAGTCACACTGAGGGTGCTATGGATGGGAGTGGAACCTCCAGGCATACCACCCTCCTGGAGGTCATTCCCATAGGGATGCTGGCTCAGCCAAGCAAAAGGGCTAGGGGGAAGGCCCAGGAGGCAATCACTCACCTCATTGGTGAGATGGTTGCCATGGACAGCCAACCTTTGTCTATCAGCATAAGCTCCAATGAGTGGCTGACACTCTCCCAAATGATGCGTGGCCTGAAGCCCTTCCAGTACACCACCAACATCCTCTGCTCCCATACAGCGAGCCTGGGGCAAGCCATCCTCCTGATCCGTGGACTGGACCAGGTGCTGGCCTCCACACTAGAGCAGGGGGCAGCTCCCGAGGCCAGGACCTTGGCAGAGAGGCTGTGGGCGTGGTTGCCTAGTTGCATCCTCTTTGCAGGGAGGGGGCGTACAAAATGGCCAGCATTTGTGACCTCCGTATAAAGGGCAGCATCGCTCTCAATAACGCAGAGCTCCTGCAGTGGAAGCAGAACCTCTGCAGAGAAGTACAGGGGATGCAGGCCAACCGATGTGGCCAAAGGGAATGGGATGGAAAAGATGGGGGGCAGGAGGGGGGAGGAGCAGCAGCCCAGCACCTCAGGCCCCAAGAGCCCAATCATAAAGGATCCTTACTGGTCCTCAGTGGTAAGCTGGGAGATCAGCAGCATCGGGGATGCCAGGCATGCCCTGGTGGAAGACTCAGCAGTAAGGGAGTACCTTGCCAAGTCCTCTGACTCCAATCCTCTGGAGTACTGGTCATGCAAGGCTGCCATCTGGCCTGTGTGGCCATGAGCCTCCTCTCTCGCCCCCTTACCCATCTCCTGAGTGAGTGAGTGTTCTCCCACCTGGGAGACATCCTCAGCCCTCACTGCTCAAGCCTGGACCTTGCTCTGGTGAATGAGTTAGCCTTCCTCAAGGTCAGCCTCCCCCTGCTGGGGTACCCCTCTCTGGACCTTGGGGAGTAAAGATCCAGGACCTCTGTCTCCTCCCCTTCCCTTCATTCCCCCACTCCTCTCTGAGTCATCTGGCATGCAGCCCATGGGTTGCGCTCTCAGCACTTGGGTGGGAGGGAAGACGGCCACCTCTGCCAGGGATGGGTGAGCTGGGGGTCCCCACACAACCTGAGCAGCATCTACCCCATAATGAAACACCTTCTTCCTACCTAGAGGACAAATATTCACTTCACAGAACAACCGACATCATTGAGCAACATCCAGCTGCTGGCATAACACAGTGTCCTTCTGCTCATGTTGAGCAGTGGGGCTTAACTACTGGGCTTCTCATCTGAGGGCCCACACCCTCCCTCTTTGGGTTTTGTGAACACCTCCTCCTAAGCATTTGTGTCCCCCTCAGAATTGCTGTTTCCAGCCTCCCCTTATCAATGCACACCTACACTTGCGTCCCTCCAAGAATTGTCGCCTCCAGACTCCCATGTCCATATCTGCCTCCACATAATTTCTTTTTATATTTATATATTTTTATTATTTTCTTACTACAACTACAAACACTGTACACTAAACACTAGACTAAAACAATAAGCTACACAAGAATCATATAAAAAGGTTGGCCATTAGCTTAACTAAAGTTCCCTCTATAATAAACTTAGTGGAATATAGCTATTTCATACAGCTTCTAAAATTCTGTTATTTCAATTTCTTCCCTCTAGTTTTCTTTTTATCGAATTTCCATTGGATTTTCAGGACTTTTGGGGCTGCAGCCCCTATTTCTGATTCAGAGTCCTCCTCTGGATTACTAGTCGCCGTAGATTCCGAACCTCCCGACCCATATGTGCCGCTTTCTTCTTCCATGTCGTGTTCCTCTGTTGCTTTCTTATCACTCACTGGACTTTGTTGCATTTCCAAAAACATCTTCGCTTTTAAGACACAGTCTATCTTTTCTTTTTTCTTTTTGTAGTTAAAGTCAAGTCCCTCAGGTATAATCCATCTGTATGGTGTGGAATTTTTTTGCAGTGTTCTCTTCCTAGCCCCATGTGGCTGGTAGTGATCTCAAGGCTACAGTGGAGTGCCAACTTCCTGATGGCATGCCTCCTTTCCATCTGCCCTCTTGGCCCAGTAGTTAAGACACTCGCTTAAGGTGTGTGGTGTGTGGGATTGAGCCTGGCCCCTGTCTTCTTTTTTACTTTTACGTTTTACTGTCTCAGGGGAAGGGTGTGTGTGGCTTCAAGTAGGGACGATTGTGTGTGGGCAGTACTTTTCCTGCCAGTCAGACCCTTGCCAGGGGAGGGCTGAGCATCCTAGTGGCCACATAAATGCCCTTCCCTGATGGGCTGGGGATGGAACCCTCAGGCCACATGCTTCTCTTCTGGCTGCACTGTCACTGGGTCTTCCCCCCCCCCCGTATGCTGGCTCTTTGTGGTGGGGGGAGTGGCAGTGAGGGGCCAGACTGATGGACAGTGATCTGCTGTGCTTGCATGTGCCTCTCAGAAGGATAGCATCAGGTACTGCCAGGGCTGCTATGGGCTCAGGCACCCTTGCTATGCCATCGGTGTCTCACAGACATGCGTGTGTTGTGATTTCCTCCTGCAGAATGTCCATAGGGAGTGTACCAGCAGCGCCGCAGATGCAGCAGCAGCTGTCTGTCTGTGCCACAGCGGCCCTCAGGACTGGGCTCCATCACTTCCAAAGATGGCTGGTGAATTGTCTCCTGGAAAAGTCATAGAACCTCCAGTCTTAGGAGGCAAACAACCTGGCAGAAGTTAACTAAAGCACGAACACGGATAGGCAGAGGGTAAAGGCACAGCTGCTTCCATTTACAGCAAGGATACCCCAGTCCTGTTGAGCCTGAAGGCACTTCTGGAATTTTGAGAAGAGTCACAGGATGCTGCCATAAAATGACTGACATACAGGGTGCAGCCAGCCACAAAATAGCTGCCATGGAGGCTGAACATTGGGGAGGAAGACTTTAAGATTCCCTTCCTGTTTCAGAACAGGACGTTATATAACCTACCATCAATGTTCCCTTCCCTCTAAGCTGTGGAGTCTTGTGAGCAAAAATTCTACTCTGTGAGCTACTGGCATTAAAGCTGTGAGCGAGCGACTTGGCTACTGCATAAATTTAGTTTGCTTTGGAGCCATCCTTCCTGAGCGAAGACAAAAATGTGTGAGCTGGAGGCTAAAAAACTGTGAGCTAGCTCACACTAACTCAGCTTAGAGGGAACACTGCCTACCGTACAGCTTTTGAAATTTACCATAGAGCTTTTGAAATCCCTGGAGCATCATTGTCACTCCCCCCCCCCCCCCCGTTTTTTTTGAGCAAGAGGAGGTGATAAGAAGCTTTGCTGGGAGGCTCCTGGCATAGCCTAATAACTGGCAACCCTCCCGGGAACCAATCAAAAAATATTGGAGGCTTCAGACCAAGCATCCTTCTGTGATGGAGACCGCTGTTATTTAATGTCTCTTCTGAAGCCTCTCCTGTTTCAGTGTGGTTGAAGAAAGGTGGGATTGGCTTTTTGCTTTGGGGAAGAAGGCAGTGGGAAGCAGGAAGCATGTCAGTGGGCACCACCCTGGAGACTCCCAGTTTACAGCATGAGCACTAGAGACCAATTGCATCCACCAGCAATCAGAAATGGAACTCTTAAAGGCTTTGCAAAAGAAGTGGATCCTACAACAAAGCAACTTCAACAAAATTTTAATAATTTCTATACTGCATTCACTAAGGGTTAAAACAGGGTAATGATGGACTTTCCCATGTAAATACAGCTGGAATAAGTGTTACAAGAGGTAATAAAGACCATGGTTTTCTTATATTTTGTGTTTTCAAAACTTCCAAATAGCCCAATTTTTAATAGTCTATATTCCTATATGTGGCTTGACAAGAACATTGGCCACAGAAGTGTGTGGACACAAAGATGTGGCAAGGTTACCTGTGAAATAAGACATAACAATAGATACAAGGAGAATATTTACATTTCTCAATTGTGCACTGATCCCATTGACATCTTTGATGCCACCCTCACTGCAAAAAGCCCTTGGTGCATTCCTACATCCCTCACAATTTTTTTAAGACAAAAAAATTCTGGCTTTTGTGGGCAGCAGCTCTTCTCTCTCTCTCTCTCTCTCTCTCTCTCTCTCTCTCTCTTTTTTAAATAATCATCTGGGGTCACCAAGGAAACAAGAAACATTTCATCTCCTTGCTCTGTTTAACCACCCCACAGCCACTCTGTTACAAGGTTTTGAAAATCTGTAGTCTTAAGCCATGTTTACACATAGGAACAATAGAGACATCAGTGTCCCGACTCTGAGATGTTGCAAGACAATGATAATTGTGTGAAGCCAGTTTTGCAGAAAATAGGGTTGGATTATTATGGTGTAAAATGTCCTGAATTTATATTGCCCTGAGGTGACTTGATAACAACGGGACTCATAAGCGAGGCAATATTTGTTTGAAGAGATTCCTAATGTTTGCAAGTGGATTTCACTGGCCACACTGAACTGTAAACAGGAAAACGGATGGTCCCTTGGCAGGAAGCCGTTGTGAGGAGCAAAGATGTTAAACACACACATACACACACGCACACACACTAATAGTACTATGATCAGCAGTGCTTGGAGTAGAAATGAGCCAGAACAGAAGATTCTCAAAAGGCATGACGAGGTATCTTTTCACTGCTGCCCTTGGGGAAAGCGACAGATAGAGATACTTAACAGAAAAAAGTTGTCCATCAAAACGAAAACCTCTCAAAGTGTACTCAGCTTTGCTTTGAAGGCAATGGCCGGTGGCATGTTGATTATAAAATCCAAGCCGACTCTCCTTTGAAGCCTTGAATGTGTGACCGCTCTGTTACATGAATGCTTTGAAGTTCAAGGGAGTCTTAACAGAGCTTTTACAGTCAAGAAAAATGCCAACAACACCGAAAGCAACCTGGGTTTTTATTCCTCTTTCTGTAGCTATACAATGGATAAAATCCAGTTAACATTAAGGATTTAGCTGCTGCTGCTACAAATGCTCAGCTTCTCTCATTTCAGTGGAGGGTGGGTGGAGGAGAGCCTGCTGAAGACTCCCTGTGAGTTTGGCATCTCTAACTCATGAGGGGGCTGTTCTACACAAACTGGTTCAGGAAACGGGAAAAGTTTGTGAAAGTTTGTGGGTTAATTACACAAACCATGACAAACCACCATTTTTTCCAGTTCATACCCATCCCGAGAGCCTACCTGAAGCACTGGTTTTTTTCTGATATATCTCAGTGTACAGGGATAGCCTTCTGAATATTTTGTAATGTTTCTACAGCCATCTGTGCAAATAACATTCACAATTTCAATGAACAAAAAGTACTTCAAGTTAAATGTGCACTCTGTGCAGAAATATTTTATTTTTAGCAAATATAAATATTAGAGCAATAGGTTTCTCCTGAGCCACCTGCCAATTGGTTTCATTGGATTGTTAGAACAGAGAATTGTTTCTCTCAACTCCCTCCATTCCATTCCTAGCTTCTTGATTTATAAATTTCAGGGTTCTAAAAATATAGACTACACAAGAACTGCAAAAACTAAACTCAGTTCCCTGTTCAGTCTCAGTCCCTACAGACTTAATTTTAAAAACTGCTTTCATAATCTTTATTGTTTTAGATGCATTTTGCTGTACCCGCCACAGCATCCTTTATATGAAGGGCTGATCAGAGCTCCCCCTTTTTCATTCAGACTAACATCTGGGAGACATTGGTTTGAATTCCCACTCAGCCATAATAGAACACTGGGTGATTTTGGACCTGCTGCTGTCTCTCAGCCTAATCTACCTCTCAGGGTGGTGGTTGTGAGGATAAAATGGAGAACGGGAGAATGCCGTAGTCTGCTTTGGGTCCTCATTCAATAGAAAAGCAGCATATAAATAAATAAATAAATAAATAGAGTGAAGAAGGCTGCCACTTGGAACCTCTAGGGTGGGTGTTTCTGTCTCTCCTACTGCAGGAATTTCAAGCCTGGGAATGGCCCTGGAGCTGTTTGCTGGTGTTTTACATATGATGGGCCCACCACAGCCCATGGCCTTGGATGGACAGATTAACATGTTGGACATCAACTACAGAGTTCTTGTCTACTTTTTGTCTGTTCATTTGTTATACTGTTGTCACGGCTCAGGTGGGGTGTCATCTGATGCTGCCACCACTCTGGATTTAGGATCCCTTGAGAAGGCCCAGAGCACCCTCCCAAGTCCTTCAGACCTCCGTTTTGGCCGAATAATAGGCATGAGGACCAGGCAGAGTGAACAATGAAAATAGTTTATTTTATAGGAGGTCAACCAAGAACATTTCGCATTACAAGAACATGCAAGTCTCCAGTTCCGATTCCTATTCGTTATTTCTGTCCTCTTCGCTACAGTGTTTCTGGTTTTCAGTAGTAATATTTAGTTGCACTTAAAATCTGGTTTAACTTGAAGCCTTTTAATTGATGCAGCATTATTTGAGAAACTCAGAAATGTCAAGGTGCAGAATAATAACAATAAGTGGGTGAAAAGAAAAGAAATCAAATGCCCTAATGCGTCTAAATATATACCATCTCTAGCTCACTATCTCAAGTGGCCTTAGACTACTCACCCTTCCCTCAGGATGTGGGTTTCTTCCCCAAAGCAGCCTCTCTTCTGGTTCTGATTCCTGGGAAGACGAATAGCTTTTCCTCTTGTACCAGTTCTTATATTCCCCAGCCCTCTTTTTCCTTATTGGTCAAAATCGGCGCCAAAACTTCCCAAGGCCTTCTGGGGTTTGTAGTTTCAGCCTCCCCTACTGCTAGCCAGGCTCCCTGGGCCTAGTAGGCCTCTGGTGGCACAGCCCAGATCATGACAACTGTGTTTTACGTAAATTTGCTCAAAAGTGCATTTTTGGAAGCTGCTTTGGGATAAAAAATACTAAATAAATAAATTCAAACTTGGTGTAGGAATTAGGGACTCAGAAACCAAAACAAAGATGAAACTTTCCAGTTCTAAAGGTGACTCAGGCTGCAATCCCAAAAAAACTTTCCTAAAAAAAAGCAACATTTCAAAAGGGGTGGGGGGCTTCTTCTTGGTTAGACCTGCACAGGATTTCTCCCTTATGTGCTGAGAGGAACAGAACCATTTTTGGAGTAATAAAATAAGGACTCAAAAGTCAATGGAGCCAAGATGACTAAGAGGGTCTATTTGTTGTTGTTCAGTCGCACAGTCGAGTCCAACTCTTCGCGACCCCATGGACCACATCATACTAGGCACTCCTGTTTTCTGCCGTGCTCCGAAGTTTGCTTAATTTCATGTTCATTGCATCGATAACACTGTCTAACCATCTCATCCTTTGCCATCCCCTTCTTCTTTGACCTTCAATCTTTCCCAGCATCAGGGTCTTCTCCAGTGAGTGCTCCTTTCTCATTTGGTGGCCAAAGTATTTGAGCTTCAGCTTCAGGATCTGGCCTTCCAGGGAACAGTCAGGGTTGATTTCTTTTAGGATTGACTGATTTGATCTCCTTGCAGTCCAGGGGACTCTCAAGAGTCTTCTCTAGTACCATAATTCAAAAGAATCTATTATTCGGCACTTGGCCTTCCTTATAGTCCAACTCTTGCAGCCATAAAGCACTACTGGGAATACCATTGCTTTGACCAGGGGTCTTTTCATAGAAAAAGAGCTGCAGAAGCTCATTAGCATATGGTATGCTAATGAGCTACTGGGCTATTAGCATATGACACACACCCCGACATCACCGGAAGTGATGTCAGAAGGGGAAGCAAAAGGGGAAGAGGCATCTTCAAAAGCCTCCCCTCCCCTCCCCTTTTCTTCCCCACCTGGGGGGGGGAGCAAAGAGAGAAGGGGTTTAAACTAGAGTTGGGCCACAGGAGGAGGAAAGAGGGAAGGAAAGATAGAGAGTAGAGAGAAGGAAAGAAGGAAGGAAAGAGGGAAAGAAACAGAAGGAAAGAAGGAGGGAAAGAAAGAGAGAGAAGGGAAGAAGAAGGAGGGAAAAGAGAAGAGAAGAAGGCGGGAAAGAAAGAGAGAAGGGAAGAAGGAGGGAAAGGAAAAGGAGAGAAGGAAAAGAGGAAAAGAGAGGAAGGAAGAGAAGGGAAGAGAAAGAGAGAAAGAAAAGGAGAGAAAGAAAAAGAAAGGAGGGAAAGATGGCAAAGAGATGGAGGGAGGGAGGGAGGGAGGCTCATTCCACCAATGAGGGGCTGCCACAGAAAAGGCCCTGGCCCTCGTTGTAACCCACCTGGCCTCTTTAGGCCACAGAAGAACAGGGCGATTTTGGGAACCCAATCTTAGTGCTTGCTGGGGTACATGCGGGGAAAGGCAGTCCCTTAGGTAAGCAGGTCCCTGGCCATATAGGGTTTTAAAGGTAAGAACCAGCACCTTGAACCATATCCGGTATGGTATAGGCAGCCAGTGCAGAGCTTTTAGGGCGGGCTGGATGTGTTCCTACATAGGTAGGCACAACAACAGCCTCGCCAATGCATTCTGCACCAGCTGCAGCTTCTGGATTTGGGACAAGGACAGCCCCATGTATAGAGCATTACAGTAATCCAGTCATGAGGTGACTGATGCGTGGATCACCATTGCTAGGTCATTGCGTTCAAGGAAGGGAACCAACTGCTTAATGAAACTGCTTCCAGCAATGACCAATTCAAAGTCTGTATGCAAGGCATGTAGGCTAAACCTTCCCATCAGCAACTAGTGGTATTCAGGGGTGCACTGCTTTTGAATATGGAGGCTTTACGTAGACAGCATGATTAAAAGCTCTGCTTACTGGCTTTTAGCCAGGAGCAATGTATGACAGGATATACTGGATCATTTTTATCTATACACTTGTTAGTTTCTTTGAAAACCTGGACAGCATTAATTACTCTTTTTCTAGACTCATGATGGCCCTCTCTTGTTTTTTTGGTTAAAAGCATCTGTACTAGCAATGCTTAGTGCTTAGCATATACTTTTTTTAACCACAGAACTTTGCATTCCCATGGTAAGAAATCTTACAGTGCAATCCTCAACACAGTTACACCAATCTACAGCCATTGACTTTAGTGGGTTTAAAACGGAGTAATTCTGCAAAGGATTGCACCAATAGTGCCTTGAAGGATGAAAGCATTTGTTTAATCTCCATGCAAGTTTTTGCAAGGGCAAAGCCAGCTTTTTTCCAGTGACTTCACACACAGATCTAAGCAAGAGAAAGGAGAGGCTGCCACACTGACGTGACACAAAGAAGACACATCCTTTTAAAAAGGTTCTGTTTGCCAAGGAAAGTGTGTGCAGCTGCCTGTTTCATTAATTGTCTAGAACTGACAAAGACAAGCTCCCATCCTTGAGCTGTGTGTTTCCTGGTATCCCAATTAAGCCAGTGTGCTTAATGTAGCAAGGATTAGGATACATAATAAAACTGAAAGCTGGGATTGTTAAATAAAGAATCCTGGGAAAAAGCAAGGAGTCGGTAAAGCAAAGAAATGCGAATGAGGTTGAGAAGATTCACCTGCTGCTTTTAGGAATGCCCATTTTCTGTGTTGTCATGTTTTTAACACAAACACACGTGGATATGCATGGGCATGCACTCTCAGATCAAAATGCACCATCTGTGCACTAGGCTAAGGGCCCACTAGTAATGTTGGTGCAGCCACCACCAACAGCGGTGACCCAAAAGAGTGACCGTCCTAGTCGCCAGGACTTGGAAAGAGGTTTCATGACTCTGCATGAGCAGATGCTGTTGTTTACATCTTCCAGTCTGTCCTCCCAGAGGTTCATCACACTTTCCTTCCCAATATGCCAAACAATTGCTGCAAGCAGGGGGAGGTACAGTCAGATGTTATATGCCCCCCCCACACCCCGGCAACTGAAGCAGCTCGTACTTGACAATAGGTGTGCGCCAACCCATAAGAGAGAGAGAGAGAGAGAGACTTTGAGCAACTATAGAAAGGAAGGGAAAGGAGGAAAGCCATATACCATATCACAGAGTGGGCAGAGGGGCTGTACGGTGCTTTTGCTCCCCAAAGCTGCCATAACAACTCGTGCCCCTTGCCTTTGTTTGCCAGCAGTGATAGCTAGCACTCCTAATACACTATCATTATAGCTGGCTGCTGCCACAGAGTGCTTGCTTGGCTGCATCCAGGTAAAATTGTTTATTTCATTTACATCCCACCTGTCTCCCCAGTGGGGGGGCCAGTGGCTCCTTTCTTCCTTTAACCCTCAGAACAATTGTGTGAGGTAGGTTAGGCTGAGACCATGTGACTGGCCCAAGGTCACCCAGCAAACTTTCATGGCAGAGTGGGGTTTAAACCCTGGGTCACCCAAATCCTAGTCCAACACCCTAATCACCACACCACACCACACCACACCACACCGGCTCCTCTTGGGCCAAACACCACGCTCAGCCTGCTGTGCAACTGTCTCAGATGCTTTTTCTGTACTTTAGCAGTATTCTTCCTTGGACACCTTTCAGATGGAGCTGAGGATTTTGATCAGAGATGGATAGGAATCCAGCAATGTTCATCAAGAGAATCACAGCCCCCTTTCATGGGACTGTCAAAATGCAAGCCTCTAAGCCCACCAAGTAATTCTACATGATTTTCTTGAGATCCTCCCTGTTCCCTCTTTGTCACACTGCCTGCCATTTGGGGGTGCCAAACACTTTCTTCCGTAACACTGCCTGCCTTCTGAAGATGCCAAATGTCTGCCTCTGCCAGATCTGCAAATGAGCACACTTAATTGTCTCCAAAAAAAAGGGGGGGGGACCCTTTCTCCTTCCTTCCTGAAATTTGGGAGGGAGACTATCCATTGCTGAAAATATCATCCAAACTGAATGAATGCCAAAAAGAGTTACAACCTGTTTGTTGTCTCTTGTTAAAACATGTTTCCCATTGAACCAAATGGAATAATGAACAAAAAAGCGAGTATAACAAATGAAACAGAAGTAAATATTGTTTTAAAATAGGGGGGAATTGCACACACCTATTCTGAAAGGGCTGTATTTAATAGGACAGAATATCCAAAATCAAATTCACACCTTAGCAATAATCAGAGCAAAAATGGGCTTCTAACCTATCGTGTGCCTGCAAAAAGAGTCGATCTTGATTTAAAATACTGATTTATATATGCTGTTGAAGGGATCAGTACTTCATTACAGTGGACTACTGCTGGAGATGTGGTTGTAGATGCAGGAATTATGATAACAACAGTGTGGGGCTGTATCCAGAGGACATCTTGATTCTGTTAGCTGTATAGAAGAATGAGTGATACTTTGAGACTGATTGCTGAGTGACATTTTGTTATCTTTTGAAACAGTTCACACAGTAAAATCCAGTTGGAAAGTGTACTGAAAGTGGATTATTTAGTGTGTTCTGCTTGCATTGTGGTGTAGTGGTTACTGAGTCAAATCTGTGAGACCCAAGTGCAAATCCCCACTCAGCCATGGAAGTTTGCTGGGTAACCTTGGACCAATCACATCCTCTCAATCCAACCTACCTCACAGGGTTGTTGTAAGGCTAAAATGGAGAAAAGGAGAATATTCTAAGCCACTTTGGGTCCTCATTGGGGAGAAAAGGGGGTATAAATGAAGCAACTAATAAAAACGACCTCTTTCATTTCCACATTTCACATAGCCAACATCTTTTGAAATGGATGGGAGTTTCAAAAGCAGTTGG
>NW_015167535.1:273704-291121 GCF_001447785.1 Gekko japonicus | reverse complement strand
ATCTTGGCAGATCTTACTCTGTGTGGCTAGCAAAAATCAGAGCTAAAGCCTGATTATATGGAAGGCAGCGAACAATGAGAAAACATGCCTGTTTTTAAAACTTGTTTCCATTTATTACCAGCATGAATCAGACGCGCATTGACTAGAGAACCCAGAGAGAAAAGTACTAAAAGCACAGCTTATAACAACAACAAAAATGAATGTCTGGAGACTAATCTATAATTCATACTTAGCAAAGGTTCTCTCAACAACCAAATTATTGCCTTGTTGAATAATAACCTCCCTTCCCACCTTTTGTGTTAAAAGAGCAAATAATGCACAAGGCATCTATTGCCTCAATGCTGTAGAATTAGACATGTTACTCACAGCTAGCCCAAGTCAATATGTAATTGAGACTGCTAAAGTAAAAAACATGGCATAGAAGAAGAAAAAAACAAAGCCAATATTTCATGATTTATTATTATTATTGTTGTTGTTGTTGTTGTTGTTGCTGCTGCGCGAAATTGGAGGTTGTCAACATGCACCTTGATCAAGCCAGGGAGATGGAGCCGTACAGCTGCTCAGATGTGAATCCATACTGTGATGATCATCAGAGCACCGTTGAACTTGATGGGTGCATCTGTTAATGCAGATGGAGATGCATATCCCATCTAAATTCACTCACGAAGCATCACTAGAGTTAGATCAGGAAATCTGTTGTTTCAGAGAATGTTGATGATGATCGGTGGAAACGATGTCAGCATTTTCCAGTAAATTTTGAATATCGCCAAACACATTCATCCACAGAATAATTCACAGGCAAATTTCACAATTAGACCCAATGACGAATGATAGTGCACTCTAGGTATTCTGTTTTGAGACTGAGATACATATATAGAGCCAGGATTTTGGCAGCTTCTATAAAATAGATACAGCAGGGCCCATCCCTTCCTGAAATAAGTGCTGATGCCTATAAGGGCCCTCCTGAACCGTACACCGCGAAAGCTTTCATATGTTTCTACAAATCATTCCCCAGTGTGTTGGAAGGAATGTCAGCACATTGGAGACTTTGCACATTGCTGGTGGCAGTGCCCAGAAATCAAAAATTTTTGGTCAGAGGTGTTGAATATTATCCAAAAGATCACCTCAATTCATGTTCCGCTATCTCCAGAAATCTTGTTTTTAAATGTTTGGCCTAAAGATCTACTAACTAGACCACATAAAGCTACGGTGGAAGTCATGTTGGATGCAGCAAAAACTGTGATTGCATCGTACTGGAAAGCTAATAAAGCACCTAGTATTGAGGTGTGGTTTAAGTAATTATGGAGCCATTATTTAATGGATGCTGTCACAAATAAAATAAATTTCTTATCTCAAAAGCCAACTCTAACAATCTTCACAGATAAATGGTACCCGGTGCTTGACTACTTATCTCAACAACAATTCATCTCTTCTGATTGGACACACTATCACAAATAGATTTAAGGACTGAAAGTTTGTATTACTGCTTTGAAATTCTTTTCTTTTCTGTTCTCTTTTGTTTCATTCATTTATTTATTTATTGTTCTAGTTTAATATATATTTTCGAGGTAAAATACTTATGCTACATCAGACAGAATAAATAAATCTCCGAAAATTAAAAACATACCCTGTATGTATGAGCTGTTAAGTTATAGTTTATACATTGTGCTATAGTCACTTCTTAGCAGTTATGTAAATACTTGTTATAGCAATGTTAACATTATTTACAAAAATTAATTAAAATATAAATATTAAAAAAAAATATTTTAAGGCATCATGTGGCCTCCCAGCATGGGAGAGGTTTACTGCATTTGGAAATGTCTCTTTTGGACATTAATGGACCTATCCTCCATGAATCTAATTTCCTTTCAAAGCCTTCTACGCTCAGGGACATGCCTGTGTCAACTGGCAGTGACTTCCACAATTTAATTACTCACTGAGTAAAATTGTATTTCTTTTTGTCTATCCTGAATCTATTGCCCATGAAGTTCAATTCTATGGAACAGGGAGAACCCATCCCTACACTTTTAAAACTCTATCATGTCCCCCCACCCAATCATCTTTTTTTAAAAAACAGAAAAGCCCCAGAGTTGTCAGCATCTTCTTAAATGAAAGATGCTCCAACTTCTTAATCATCTTGGCCATCCTCCTCTGCATTTTCTCCAGCTCTTTTCTCCCAACACAAACTACTCCTCAGGTCCCCTCATTCAGATTTCCATTCGGTGATGTTGTGTGCTGTTAGCCTGACAACATGGTACTCCAACTGCATGAGACTTGAAATGCCCAAGAACGGATGGAATCCATCTTGATGTCAATGGGAAAACAAAACAAAACAAAACAAAACAAAACAAAACAAAACATGAGTCTGTGAAAGTTCTTCTGAAAAACAAGGATGAAAGAAAAAGGATAATAGCAAGGGGAATTAGCATATTGAACACAGAGTTTGAAACATGCATATGCGCACACGGAAACATCTTCGGACAGCGCTGGCTCTTTGGCTTTGAAACGGAGATGAGCACTGCAACCCTAGAGTCGGATTCGACTGGCTTTCGAGCAAGGGAACCTTTACCTTTACTTTATGTTGGGATGGCAGGTTTGATGCAAATCACACACATTTCTCCAAGATGTGTTTTCCAGGGATTTGGAGACAGTTGTTGGAGCCCAGTATTGAGATGTTAACCAACAGCTGGGGTTCTTGGGGCTAAATTTATACTACAAAAGTGTGAAGTGGGGAAATAAGATACTTTTCAATAGGAACTGGATTGTGTGGGAAAGGTATCTCTCAGGGAGGGGGGAAATTGAGGATACTGATGAAGTTTATGGCCCAAATGGAGTGACAAACTGGGTTATATGGTCACCATTTGGTTGGATTGAATTGCAGGGGAAAACATAGTGAAGGAAATAAATATATCAAAATTGGAGACTGGTTGAGTTCATGTGTCATTCCTAACTCATGGACAGATCCTGTTAGTATTTTTGGAATGCCAGATTTAATTAACTGACACTGTTCTTATCTTTGAATAAGGGGGGGGGGAGGTCACTTGGATTTGTCTTTTCCCGTGCATGGTGGTAATTCCCTTACATCCTGCCTTTACATCAGCCAGCCAGCCAGCCAGCCAGCCAGCCTTTATTGGCACATAACACTGCCATAAACAATAATATGCATAGAGTAGAGTAAAAAAGGGGAACCATACCAAATGCATAATTTTATAAAATACATCATAACAAAATATCATTGATTACTTCAGTAGTTTTTTCTGGTGCAGCTTTATAGCTGATGGTAAAAACATAGCTACCTTCACTGTTGTTTCAGGTGAGGAGTCATTTAAAGGTGATGCACCTTTAGATCATCTGGAAGGCATGTCATATTAGCTAAGACAGAGTTTAGATACTTGAAACGTATATCTACATGAAAGTAACAATAAAAAGAACATGTGAAATTATCTCAATATATCTAAAGTTACAGTGACAATATCTAGCCAAGTATGCAATCTTGTTATAGCTGCCATGTAAAATTGCAGATGGCACAGCATTGAATCAGGCAAGAGAAAAGGCTCTGCATGATCATTCATGGTACTTGTAAAATAGATAGGTATGGGCCCATTCTACCTACAGTAAGGGGGAACTCAAAACTCAAAGGAGAACAAGATTTATTGGCTAAATAAAATAGACTTTGAGTTTCAATATCAAGAATTCTGCACTTAATCAGCTGATATGTGCCCATAAATGGGAGCATAAACAGCAAATCCAATAGTATGCTCATAACAGTTATTTTTTCCTCAATGAAGCTAACCAGTTTGAGTCCTGTTTTTAAAGTGGTGTACTTTGCTCTGCGGTGTTTCCTTTATGCTCCAAGATTAGAGAAATACATTCCTGTCTACTATTCCAAACTTTGGAAGAGGCCAAATTAAGAAATAAAATAAAAGGGATGCATAGCCCTTCTGGAGGATCAGTGAAGGGATCAAAGCTATGTATTCACACACTGATCTGAAAGCCTGCTTATGGGGTAATATTTGGACTTCGATGTTAAAAGCATCCAAGTGACTTGCCCATGTCTTGAAACAGAATGGGCTCCATTGGAAGGTTGAAGGTTGGAGAAAAGGCAAAGAGTTTGCAGTTATATGTTGATATTCTGCCAGCTGAGTGAAAGAATACTTCAAAAGACAAGTAACTAGCAAAAGGAGTTTTAGGGAATTGTTACAAGTCTATGAAGTCCATCCCATGTCCTGTACTCACTGACATTTGGAGCTGGACTATACAGAGTGTCACAAAATCCCCTAGAACCAGGGGATTGAAGGAAGGTTACCCCACAGAGTACTGTTACTTGCTCAGTGGCTCAGGAACCACATATGGCTCTTTGGCATACCATCCGTGACTCTTCTGAGCACTCCCAATGTGACACCTGACCCATGTGTTAGGAGAATGGTCAAAGCCCTTATCTGGTGAGACTTGTGACTGGCAGGTGGTTTCAGCCCTGAAACAGCCACTACCAGAGAAACGGGTAAGCTTTGAGCCTTCCTGAGAAACTGCATCTAATATATTGAAATGGCTTACTGGAATCGCCGCATTCACTCCCCATGTAAAGCTTCGAGCCGGACAAAGGCTCCTCCGACCTGCTTTACTATTGGTGGCTCTGCAACAGCGACCAATCAGGACTGTACCAGCTCCCTGAGAGGGAAAGACTCTCATTGGTCTTTATCCGATCAACCTCATAGGTTGTTAATTGTACAGAGGTGTGGCTATGTTAGCCTGGGAAGGTTTAAAAGGAGCCTTGCTCCCAATGTTAAACTGTTCTGGTTATGAATGCCTTTAAGCGCTTGTTCGTACCTTCAATAAAGCTGATCACTTTGCTGAAATCACTCTCTGGATCTTTGTTAGCAGCGATCTAACACTGCATACCAGGAATGGAAGTAAATATGGCTGCTTTGATTGATGGTAACTGTGAATGTGGCTCTTCATGAGCTGTGGAGTGAGTACCAGTGCCCCAAAGACTTTCAAATGGAATAGGTACTTGAAGATGCCAAGATTCAACAGAGATACTGAATATGAAAAATGCCATGAGAAAGTCTGAGAATTAAGCTGACATAAGCAATCCTGAAAGGCATGTAAGCCCAGTAGGGAAGAGCATAGCAACCCTGAGGAGCAGGAAACAGAGGGCAACATTTTGAGTACCACTAGGAATGTTTTAAGAACATGTATTTCCACCTCTTTGTGGGGAAAGATGGGGGGGCTAAAGTAAATTAAATTATGTTACTACCTATGTTCCCACCCCTGCTCAAGAGATATGAATAAGGGCCAAACAACAAAATATGCACGACCAGGGTCATAGTCATATGTACATCAGGGGAGCTCATGTGAAAAAGTGTTCATTGGTTTGCACTGTGAGGGAATACTGTGTGTGTGTGTGTGGGGGGGAAGCTTCCAGTTTCCCTCCTACCCCACATTCACCTGCAGAAAGGGAATCAGGATGCTTTTCTGCTCTTTCCTCTGGCTCCATGTACACAAGGAAAAATGCACACAGCCAGAGAAAAGGGGCAAAAGCCCCCCCCCCTTCCACTGGTGAAAGCTGACTGAGAGGGAAATCAGAAGCGTCTTCTCTCCCCTTACAGTGCTGCACTGAGCGGATGAGCACTGTTTAAGGTGAGTTCCCCCTGTGTATATTTAACTGTGGTTCCTATTGCACATCCATGACACAACAAGTCAGGTGTATCATGTAGTTTGGTCTGAAAAGGCAGAGTGTTGGTGGGTCTAGTCAAGTAGCTAGGGTACCTGGGTCCAAGATCTATTGGAACCATCCTGAAATCCTGGGCCTTTCCCGAGGCCTCAGAATTGATAACTGGTGATATCTATGATTTATAGGCCAAGAATAATTTAGTAACTTAGCTTTAAATCAGAATGGACATACACATTTGGAGACAAAACAGAACTGGAAATCCAATTCAGCTATATTTCCATGTAACTATGTATGACAGATCCTGTCCACGGCCCTCCCTCAGAGGCAAGATTTTCCCTCCATTTTTCTTTTTGGTCCCATCACTGACTGAGCAGCACTGGTAGTGTGTATTCATCTATATAAAGTAGCTTTAGCAGTCTGAACCTGTATCAGTAACATGTAATGGCTATTTTCTCAGCCCAGGACCTGAGGAAAGGGTTAGGGTCTCCTTTTAACTAAAATGACAGAAAATGGCACTTGAGACGCTTTTAAAATTAAAAAATAACAGAAGGTTTTATTTTATAGCAGGGGAAAAGTTAGGTGAAGTCAGGGGTTGAAAATACTGAGGTAAAATAGTTTAAGCACAAACTCTTATTCTTATATATATCAGGCTAGTGAGTTTCTCGAACTATTCGCAGTTACTGAGGCTGATTTCGCACTAGAGCTGCCTCGCGGTTGGACCGCTGTTTGCCCCGACACTATTAGTCAATTTCACACCTGAAGCTGCGGGGCTGCATTTTGACTCGTGCCTTCGCCCGATTTCCCCTGCAGTTTCGTGATCCTGTTTTTTCACAACAGTTTGCCACCAGAATCTCTTCAAAGGGGTCCCCACCCAGCCTAAGAGCAGAGATTCAATCTCTTAGCTGGCATCTGGGACTTAACACATCAGCAACTCTAACTCAGAGGTGCACACAATTACTCTCACAATGGTAGCTCTGTGGTCCACAAGATTTAGCCCTGGAGTTCAATTACCACATCAGAGACAATTACAAATATGAATGATCTTTATTCAGTGCAAAGCATAACAAGAGACTGATAGAAGTTACAAAAATAATAACAACCTATGGCTATTTGCCCTTATTGCACATTAATAATAATCATAGTTACCGAGTTAAGTGTAGCATCAGATAGTCCAAGAGTGTCCATTGCATAACAGTACAGGTTGGCACCAAGGGATTTTGAAGAGAAATCCCATCTTGTGCAGGTAGATAATCCAGGACTGCTCAGAGATACAGATCCACAATAACAGAAGATTGGCAACCAGTTCACAAAGAAACTCTTTGTTTCAAAAGTCAGGATCCCAGGAACAAAGCAAGAGCAAGAGAGCAAGAGGAGAGAGCTCTTCCCTAAAGAACCACGGAGTTATACCCCCCATGCCAGTCACCATCAGTTGTGGCCATCAGCCAATCACGAGCAGTAGGGGTGTGTGCCCAATTTCTGGTTGCCATAGCTGCCACATCAGGTGTGTGGGGATTGGCTAAGAAGTTAGATGCCCTGCCTGCAGTCAGGTGATCCAATTTCCAGCTTTCTCCATTGTGTATGTGACATGGCCCATGTAGGCAATACAAGCGGAACCTTCAAGTCCGGCTCTCAACAGAGAGGTGTTAAGGAATGTGGGTATCAGGCATGATTATATGGCATGGCTATTTGGTGTTTCAGCCATCTGGTCAAGTGACAGAAATCACACTAGGCCATCTGGCCTGCAACAGGAAAAAGGATATACAGAATGTAATCACAGGAAGAAGGCATGAGAATTTAGAAACAATATTTCTATACAACTCCCAAACCCCTAACCTCCAGCACTGGCACCAACAGCGCCCCATCGAAGGTCGGGAGTGGGATCCCTACCCTTGGGCCATTCCAACTCATGCATATGACCTCCGTCTAAGCCAACCAGCCACAGCTTGCTGGGATGGAGGGAGTGGGCTAGTGATGAGTGTGGGAAACTGGGGCCCACCCAGCCCGACACCGGACCGATCAGGGAGTCAGGGATGGCTGGTGGGCAGGGGCACCCAAGCTGCTACTTAGGGTGCCATGCCACTCTGGCTCACCCTCTTTCCAGCGCTGAGCTTTTTGGCCCACCCTCCCACCCTTTATTTGGGGGTAGTAAATCGGTGGGGTTGGTATGCAGGTTTTATTTTGGTTATTCTCTTTCTTGTCACAACTTTAGTGGTATCAGCATGAGGAATTCCTTTAAATCACCATTCTCCAGAAGATTCTCATGTGCCATTGCAAATGGACATCTGTTTATAATATGTTAGCAAATCATAGACATATTTTGACTTTTTTATTTTACCTGAAGTCAGTTCTGGCTGACATGGATATGTGATCTTTTCCCCTTGAATAGTAAAACATCTTAAATTATTTTCCTCACAATGTAAACAATAGCAACACGGATTTTTCTGGAATACAGAAGTGGATGGAATGCAAAGTTCTCTTGGCAAACACAGTAACCTGTGATTTTCTTGGTCAATCAGTAATAGTTTGTGTCTCAAGCTAGAATATCTTGTCCATGTAGACAGAGCTTGTTGTGTCAGCTCTGAGCTAGCTATATCTGAATAATCAGTTCCTATAAACTTGTATTATAGTTACAGAAGTAGATTTTCATACTAAGTGTGAGTTTCACATTCAGTATTTATGAACATATTCTGTTTATGTGCTTAAAATGCATATGAATGTCCTATGTTTAAACATACAAGATGATAATTTATATCCTTGGAATGCAAAACTCCTGAACCAAAAAACAAAAAGCAGTCTTTTTGTCCTTTAGCATGGGTTCTGGGCTATGAACCTTTCCTCCTTTTTTCAGCTGTTTTGCTGACAGTGATACAATACAAGTGGCAGCTAATGCTACCTAAAATGGCTGTACGCTTTTAGACCCCATTGGAAAGTGGCAGCAACCTTTCTTTTCTCTATTCCACTCCAGACAAACTCACTGCAGGCCAGAATGTTAATTAAAAATGCAGCAAGGCAGACACCTGCTGGGAAATTTCAGTTCTTAAAGTTCTATTCAGAACAGCAAAATGGCTAGATAAATTTAGCTGCCAATTAGCTGTAGTGCTAGTCTCTATGAATAAGACTTTTGCACAGGCAGAGTTCTTCTTAGGCAGTTTAATCTGTACATTCCATCTTGTCACTGAATGCCCAGGCGCTTAGTGTGGTCAATCAAAAGCTTACATTAGCTTGTTACTGTGTGAACATGAAGGAGGAGGGAAAATGGAAACAGAGGGGCTGAGAGACTGTCCGCTACAGGACTGTCGGCCTTCATTTTAATCTACTTCATGCAACCAATTTTGCCACCCCACCCTCTCCTCAGAAAGCATTTCAATTACCTTTTCAGTAAGACTCGTGCCGAAAAGGTTTGCGAGAGACTTTAAATCCACCCTTTATATTCATTTAGTAGATTTTTATCCTGGACTCCCTCAAAGGAGGCAATGTATATCATTCTCCCCTTTCTCCATGTTATCCTCAGAACAAATCCTATGAGACAGGTTATGCCAAGAGAGGGACTGGTTCAAGGTTACCCAGCAAGCTTCATGGAAGAGCAGGGATTTGAATGTGGATCTCCCAAGTCCCAGTCCAATTTTCTAACCCAGGGGTCAGCCATTTCTAATTTTATAATTTAATTTTATAACTAAAGAGCCAAATGGCATCAACATTCAGAACAAGAGATCAACATTCAGAGCAAGAGAGAATAAGAATGCCAGTTTGCATAACTGACTATGTACAATTTAAGATTATTATTACCTAATCTGTTGATTAATCCATAACATTTCTGCAGCCCAAACACTCTAAGCCCTTTATTTGGAATTGGTACATGCAAAGTCTCACAATAAGTCATAAATATACAACCTCCATGCTATAACTACCTCACCACATTGGTTTTATAAAGTTTGTGTGTAAGAGAGGGGGGGGGAGAGGGAGAGATCCTTTCTGGGTGAGGAGATCCAGTATCAGAGATCCTTGTTTGATAAAGGGAGAAGCCCTGTGGCCATGTGACAAGCTGCCCCTTTCTTTCAGACACATGAGAGACACCATAGATGCATACACTAACCCCTATACTGGATGAATAATCCAGATATAGGATCCCCCTTTATTGACCAGCAAACTATCCACCAAATGTGGGGAATATTTATGCTGCAGCTTTGCTAGTTGTTGCTGACCTTTTCATGCCCATGCCATGCCTGAGATGTAAAAAAAATTGAGGGAAACATTCCTCCCACCCCAGGCTTTTTCTAGGTCTTCACATTTCAACATATCAGGTATGTCAAGCTTTCTTCATTCTTTTCCTTAGTGTACAATTTTCCAATGGCTAGGCATGAAGAAGCAGGTTTGAGTGTGTGGGAAAAGGCAAATTGCCTTATCAAGAAGACTTCAGTCAGACCATTCGGTGAAGCAGATAAATTTAACATTCTTGCAAGAGCGGGTGTCCTGAAAGTTGGCACACCCTTGAGTAAAAAATCAAGCCTTTTTATCCCTATCCCGGCTGCAAGATGCCCTCCCCCGTTTTCCTACTGGTGAGATACTTCGGGGTTTACAGCCTATCTGATGTGCCTATACAGGTCACCTGAATCTCCTCCCCTGTTTACAATCTCCCACCTACTTAATTCTAAAGCCCCTCTTCCCTTAATTATTTCTCCCCTTTTAAGGTCTCTGACATTCTTAGCACACACTAACATGTCCCAGTTGTTCACCAAACGTTTCACACTATGCATGTTGAGCAAAACCACAATTCTAGTTTTGGCTATAATTTCCTGTCCTAACAGTCTAGTTACAAAGAAGGTTCTTATTTTCAGACTGCTGCTTAGCAAGATAAACCATACGTCTAGTTTCAGGTAAACTAAAATTTCCTGTTCTGTCTATTTTGATGCAAGCAGAGTAGAAAGAAGGAGTTCTAGATCTTAGCCTCAAGAACAATTATTTCTACCTTAGGTATAACTGTAACGATTTCATGTTTATTTGTGTGTGTGTGTTTAAAAGTTTGGTTGGTATGGCTGTGATGATACTCTAGAGTGCTGGAAACAGGCAAGTGATATGATTGGTGAGTGACAGAGAGGGGGAGGGGTTTTGGAATGGATGCTGTGTGGAGGATTTGAATGTCTATCAGGAGTGTCTGTTAGGAGATATGACTGTTGATGCAGACAGTGGAAGTTAGTTAAGCAGTTTTGTCCTGAGGTCTCTGTGAGAGAAGTTTTCCTGTGTGGAATATAAGAGTAAAAGTCTCTGTGTTAAGCAGACGGTTAAGTTCTGTGTAAGAGAGGAGAGACCCATCCCTGTGTAGGACGAGTTAGTTCATTATATGAAAGATACAAATACCTATTTCCAAAACAGTTACAGTTTAAACAACTTCTTACTCTGTTCTTCAAATAAATCCTTTTTATTTAAGTTTATCCCAGAAACCTGATCCATTTTTCCTCAGGAAACACATAGTTCCTCGAAAGCCCAGACCCTGGGTCACAATACCAAAACCAGAAGAAGAAAGTATAAAGGTTTGGAAAGCCTAAAATTTCCTGGTGGCAGCCAGGTTACCCAGTAGAGCAAAATATAAAGAACGGTTTCAAAGTAAAACCAGACCTCCCCAGAGAAGAGGTCGTCACAATAACCTATGTCTATAATGCAAAAACAACATTCCCATTCCATGTTTCTTTCAAGTGGAAATGGGTATTGGAGTGTAGTGGGTTAGACGCATGTAGAAACCACAGAGACGGATGCAGTGATCAGCATGGTTTACTCGTACACAACAAAGACAACAACTACTGGCCGGCTGGCCAACTATATACACACCTGGGGACACCCCCCTAGGTCCCATTGGTGGGTTCAAATCTCCCGCCATGGTCCTATTGGTTCCCAAATGGAGAGACTAGGAGCCTAGTCCCTATTGTTTATACAGAGTCAAGCTCGGGAGTATTCACTGGCCCCTGGTGGTGTTCAGCAGACATAACAGGTGTGATAGCTGCTGATGTTGCAAAAATATAGATTTCCCCTAGAGAGATGGAAATATCTCCTATGCTCTCCCTAAGGGAAGTCAGAAATTTGCAGGGAATCCTACCAAGTAAAAAATCTGCACGTTCCCTCAGTGCAGCCTCATAACTCTCCCTCCATCTCAGTTTTCAGCAGTCCCTCTCTTCCACTGGTTTTGGGGGAGAAGGCAGACACAGAAGAACAAAGAGACTTGCAAAAGTGAAGTGTTTCTTTTGGCTAAGTCATGTTTACTGAGCCACCCCATAAACCAATGCGATATCACAGTATACAAATTCACAGGAAACAAGCAAACACTGTACAAATAACGCAGACCACAATTGCTCAAAAGTCATGCAAAACAGAGGTAGTTTATATAAGAATAATAGAGAACCACATATATCGGTAAAATAAATTTACATCATATAAAGTACAGGTCCATGAGTAGTGCAAGTCCATAAATGGTACATAGATAAGAATAGTGCAAGTCCATATTGTTACATAGACAGGACGAATACTCCGGATTTAGATCTTCATTTTGATAGCTCTTCTTCAAGAAGTTCATACTACTTCATAAAGTACTCGTAATGTACAGAAGACTTTGAAATGGTATATATAGGAGGAAAAATCCTTCACACAGCACTCACAGTGTATAAAAGCCTTCAAACCAGTATTACAGGATTGGGGAATGGATTAAAAAATTACTTTTTATGGTTGAAATGGATAAAATGACAAGGAAACTTAACAATTTGGAAGCAGAAGAATTTTTTGCAGACTGGAAAGACTTTAAAGACTACTTGGAGAAATACTGGGATGTAAAGGACAATTTACTTTGCTTTGAGAATTATTGAAAATTTAAGGATAATAGAAAATAGATAAGTGTATAAGAATAACGGTTGAAGGATAAGTTACCGATGGATGTGAAAAAAGAGAAAGGGAGTTATGAAGACAATTTAAGTAATGGGCTGGAGGTTGGAGCACTGTGGGAAGCCGAGAAAGGGGGGGAAGGGAGGAGGGAAGGATATATAATTGTATTTGATATATGTTTGAACTTTTTGTTTTTTATCATATCCTAATAAATTGTTTTTCAGGGGGGAAAACAACCAGTATTACAGGAGAAAATTCAATCCTATTATAATCATTCACAGCCGGGTACCCGATCAGCAAAGGAACAAACTCTTCAATAGTCGGTAAGCCTTACCGACTATTGAAGAGTTTGTTCCTTTGCTGAAGATCTAAATCTGGAGTCTTCGTCCTGTCTGTGTACCATTTATGGACTTGCACTACTCATGGACCTGTACATAGTATGATGTAAATTTATTTTACTTATATATGTGGCCCTCTGTTATTCTTATGCAAACTACCTCTGTTTTGCATGACTTTTGAGCAATTGTGGTCTGCGTTATTTACACAGCGTTTGCTTGTTTCCTACTGAGCCACCCCGACTGACTTGTTGACTGAGCTCATCTCAGGCTGCGTTAAGACCAGCATTTCTGCCCGACACAGTTGCTCTTCCCAGATTAAATGGGCTTGGTTACACATCCACATCTGTCAGCCATTCCACAGTCATATGCATTCCCACAAGTTGGGAATGGAGTAAATAGCCACCCCATAATATGTGGTGTGTTCAGTTCCGTGCTCATTCATCGCATGTGGGCGGATGTCCGGATGTAGGGGGGCGCATTCAGAATGGATTGGCAATCTGAACCTGCCAATCCATTACAGGTGGGTGTTTTGTCCCCCCCCCCCCGCACATAAGCACTTAGGTGCCCCCACAGCCATCCAGCACCGCACGGGCACCCAAGTGCTTGAGGCAAGTGCAGCCGTCTGCAGCAGCAGGGACCTCCTCATGCTGCCAACCCTGTGAAATTATGTGCAGTCCCCATGTGGGGGGTCCATACAGCTGACACCACTGTTGACTTGAGCTCACATCCCTCGCCAGGCTTCCAGCCCCAGATATTCAACTGTTGTGTACTAGTCGACCATGTGCATGGCCAGGTCCACACGCGGTCAGGGATGAGCCTGAGCTTAACTCTTAGGAACAATAGACGATCTTAGGAACAATAGACAATCGGATCCTAGCCGCTCCAATCGGAAGGCTAGGATCCAAGACAGAACCTATTGATGGAACCTGTAAATAAACCTATCACAGGTGTTGGGGTGTGTTGGGGGTGTGGTTGGCTATGGAAATATAAGCCGGCCTGCGAGCCGGCTTCTGTGTCTTGTTCTGAATAAATGAAGAGCTGATTCACTACACTATGCACCCAGTATATTATATCAACTTCCACCTGGCCAGTGTTCTTGGAACCACACACCCAAGATGGCAGCCGTCAGAGGAGCATGTGAATGATTTGCCACAGCCCCCATGCAATATGAAGTCACCTTGAGGTGCTGTGTCTGATTGATATTCTCTGAGAGCCAGTTTGGTGTAGTGGTTAAGTGCACAGACTCTGATCTGGGATAACCGGGTTTGATTTCCCACTCCTCCACTTGCACCTGGCTGGATGACCTTGGACAAGCTGTAGTTCTGATAAGAGCTGTTTTTGAAAAAGAGCAGTTTCTGTCAAGAGCTCTCTCAGCCCCACCTACTTCACAGGGTGTCTGTTGTGGGGAGGGGAAGGGAAAGAAGTTTGTAAGCCGCTCTGAGACACCTTTGGGTAGTGAAGGGCGGGGTATAAATCCAATCTCCTCTTCTTCTTCTTCTGTCTCCAATTGGAGTGGAGATATTTAACCCAACCCCAAACCCAAGCAGCTAGTCTGACCACAGCCTCAGAGTTGGTGTTGTTCACAGCTATATATTCAGTAGGGGATTTCAATATACAGAATAAGGTATACACTTCAGGCCTGACTAATATTTCCTTGGTCTCCATGACAACCAATGTTTTATCCCAGATAATTGTCTTAACACATGAAGTAAACGTTACACTGTGTTGGATCCAACCATGACAACGAGAAAGCCTTATATCTTTATTATCAGTTCTGCAGGACGGTGAAAATGGAGCTTTTCCGGCAGGCATTCCGATAGGAGCTGCATTTTATCAGCCATGCCCTGTGTCAACCTAGAGCTAGAAGTTACCTAGAGTGGTAGCACCGCTGAATGTGTTCTTAAATGCACTTTAGTATATCGCACCGCCATCATTATATCAACTGTTTTAAATTGTTTATTATGGATTTTATATTGAAATGTATACTGTTTTATTGATTTTATGTGAGCCACCCTGACCCTGCTTCGGCGGGGAGGGCGGGGTAAAAGTTAAATAAATGAATAAATAAATATTATGTTACAGGAAGAGCAGTGGATCAATTAGAAGAGTCACCAGGATGAGACCAATGGATCTAGATGGACTTTGAAATGGACTGCAGCAGGGGACCTGGCAACCCTAAGTACTTCCATACCCTATTTTAAAGATAATGTTCTAATTAGCAATGAGGGTCCACAATGCTGTCCTTTTGTCTTCCAGTTACAATGCTAGCAGTTCAAAAGCAAGAAATTGCAAGTAGATAAATAGGTACCACTTCAGTGGGAAGGTAACAGCATTCCGTGCGCCTTGGTGTTTAGTCATGCCAGCCACATGACCATGGAAACGTCTTCAGACAGTGCTGGCTCTTCGGCTTTGAAACAGAGATGAGCACCGCAACCCTAGAGTCGGATTCGACTGGCTTTCGAGCAAGGGAAATGCTTACTATTTTTAATTATTATTTCATCCCAATGCACTTAATACTTCTCTCTACAACTGTAAAGCGGGAAAAACTATGGAGGGTTGGTTTGGGTTTTTTATCTCTTAGATATCTAAGTGGGAGATACTCTGAACACTCCTCCGCCTGTTGGAAAGAAAAAGGTCTCTCTCCAGCTCTGCCTTCACTATTATGCTGTAAACATAGTTTTAGGCACTACCCAGTTTCTGGGAAATGCTTTCTTTCCCAGTTCTGTGGAGGCAAAACAATGTCAAACTGCTCATTAAGACCTTGTTGTCCTAAAGCGTAATTAGGAGGGTGATACTGGGTGGCAATGTATGTAAAATTGTAATTAACCACAGTGTCTATTCTGTCATTTAACCAGTGCTAGATGCTTTGTACCTAAGCCAAACAGTTCTGGTTTGGAGCCAAAATCCCCTTCATGCATCTGTTGGCCAACTACAAAATACTTTTTAAAAGAAAAACCTTCTGCCTTCTCTACTTTCTGTGATGTTTTTATTACACCTAACATTCCCACCTCTTTTATTAATTTAACCATCTACATTTCTTTTCCTGATTTGCTCATTCTCCCCTCTTTGTTCTCTACATTTTTTTATTTTCATCATTCTCATCATAAATTTGCCTCAATAACTTTGTATTCCTACCTTATTTATTATCACTATGGCATACAACTTATGAGCAAATATACATTTAAACTTCTGTCTATTCTTCATGAGCTTTTAACTCCGTTTCTCCAGCAAACACTGAACACAGGAAATGAAAATGTAGCATTTTTGCTAGAAAGGTCAAGTCCAAACAGAGCCAAACTAGAATATAATTGGATGAAACAGGTACTTGCCAGAATATAATGCCATACACCCTCATTCATGAATAAAATGCCGCACAAACTTTAAGCAGGTCAGCACTGCCATTTAAATCCTTGTAATGTATAGCAATAGGATTTATCTTACTTCTAACCCTCTTTAGATCTTTGCATCATCTGCCAGAATTGGGCTCCTTCCGCCTGTGGGGCTGACTGGCGCGGGTGGGGCCCACTTTGCCTCCCCTGGAAGGAGGGAGAGGGAGGTGACCACAATGCAGAATATCTAATGTCCCTCTGGGGAGCGGAGCCGGCTAGGATTTAAGCCGTGCTCCACCTGCGGTGGCTCAAGTGGTTAAGACGCTGAACTGCAGGCTGTGGAAGGTCAGTAGTTCAGCAGTTCAAGACCCGGGTGCCGCAAGACGGGGTGAGCTCCTGTCTCTAGTTCCAGCTCCTGCCAACCTAGCAGTTCAAAAGCAAGAAATTGCAAGTAGATAAATAGGGACCACTTCGGTGGGAAGGTAACAGCGTTCCGTGCACCTTGGTGTTTAGTCATGCCGGCCACATGACCACGGAAACGTCTTCGGACAGTGCTGGCTCTTCGGCTTTGAAACGGAGATGAGCACCGCAACCCTAGAGTCGGATTCGACTGGCTTTTGAGCAAGGGAACCTTTACCTTTACCTTTACCACCCCCACCTGGCCTCTTTCATCAAAGCTTCAAAAGTTTCCAAGCTTTCACCTCCTTGGAAACAACAAAAAATTGGATATTAGAATACTTACAAGTGGAGACCCGCAAGAAACTTGCGGGATGGTTATCCTATTCCTCACGCCTTCGCTTCCTCCTGTCTCCCCCTACCTCTCTCATACTCTTTCTCCCTTCTGCCCCCCCTTTCTTTCTCTCTCTCCTCCATGTATGGTTTGGAGGGTGGAGTCTATGGCATTATGCTGGTCTGTAGTTTCTCCCCTCCTCAAATCCCACCCTCCCCAGGCTCCACCCCTCAAATGTCCAGGAATTTGCCAACCTGGAGTTGGCAACACAATTTCCTTCCCACCCAACAGCCAACCTACCTTTATCTGCCTCTCTGTCTTCAACTTTCTATCTCCACACCCCTCCCCCACAGCCTCCAGTCTTTCTCCACAGTGGGGACCAAAGCAGCTTACATTATTCTCTCCTCCTTTTTATCTGCACAACAACCCTGTGAGGTTGGCTCGGCTGAAAGTATGTGACTGGTCCAAAGTCACAGTCAGCT
>NW_015167535.1:264994-272942 GCF_001447785.1 Gekko japonicus | reverse complement strand
TACACGACCGTTGACCTTATATTTGTTCACCCATGCGCATGTGGACAGTCCATTGTGTAGCAATAAGTAGTCCATAAAACAAATATCAGGCTTGTTCCCTAACAACAAGGACATACTCTCCCCCTGCAAGGTGCTGTCCAAAAATACTTCTCAAATAACAGCTCCTTGAACAGCAAAGTAAAACAAAATTCTGACTGTTGTGCCTGGAGTAGCAGGAAGTGTTTTGGGTGGAAGTAGAAAGGGACACTAGGCTTACCAAACGCCGGCGGGGGAAATCTATTTCCTGGCAGGATGCGTGCCGCGGGGGACGGCTGTGCGCGCTGCACCCGCCGTCGCCAGGATGTGACGCTCCGCGTTACCCTGGCAACGGGACCCAAACAGCCCCGTTGCCAGAGTAACGCGGAGCGTCACATCCTGGCGACGGCGGGTGCAGCGCGCACAGCCGTCCCCCGCGGCACGCATCCTGCCAGGAAATAGATTTCCCCCACCGGCGTTTGGTAAGCCTAAGGGACACACTAGTGTGGATTCTAGATCTAGCTTATCTCAGTTGGTAGAAGTGCTTTAGCTAGCCCTGATATATGACTTTCTGGGGGAACTGTGGAAATCTGAACACACAACACAAAGCAGCCTTTAGAAGCACATTCTGAGGTCTGTAGCATATTCCCTTTAAGCCTTTCATTTAGATTTTCCTTTTATAAACAAGCAGGATACCAGTAATGGGGTCCACTTTCCACAAAAGTAAATCTCAGTCTCCCATAGCTGTTCATCTTATATGGTATATCTGTCCTCATTCCTATGTTACAATACTCTGTAATGTAATAGTTTATACTTATAACTCCAACATGGGTACCATCTAAGGATTGGATTTAAAACACCAGCAGCAGAATGCAGCTGGCAGATCCCAGCCTCCCCCTTCCTCATGCAGCCCACTGAACCTCCCAAAAATTCTGCTTCTGGGTATCAATGGAAAAAATCAGTGAAAACTGCCTTCCCTCTTCCAACAGTGGTAGTGCCAGTGTGCTAGCAACGGAACGTCTGGAGCCAATATCTAGTAAAAGGTCACCATTCCTGTATAAGGGAGGGAAGATGGCATGTTATAGCCCCATCTCATTACATCTCTGGCTACGATCACACACACTCAATAATCCACTTTCAATGCACTTTCAAACTGAATTTTTACTGTGTGAACTGGCAAAATCCAGTTTGAAAGTGCATTGAAAGTGGATTGAAAGTGAATTATTGAGTGTGTGTGATTGCAGCCTCAGATGCTAAGCGGGGTCACTGCTTGGATTGGGGACCACCTAGGAAGACGCTGCAGAGGACAGCAATGGCAGACAACATCTGCTTCTCACTTGCATTGAAAGCCCCTTGCTGGGGTTGCAATATTGGGTGTGATGACAGTACATACATACATATGTATGCCTGTATAAAAACCATCATTTCCTTAGCTTCCTGCTGAGATATCTGCTGAGATAACTGTTACCAAAACGATGCAGATCTTTTTTTTTTGGAAAAGGCTTTATTCGCTCCCCTAAAAAGGGGAGATATTTCGCTAAAAGTTAGAAATAAGGAAGGGTATAAAGAGGGACAAAGAAAAGAGTGAGTGGTATTAATAATATGTTAGTCTGTTAAACTTTTTATAATCCAATCAGAGAATCCACATTTTTATTTTTATTTTTCTTCCTCATCGAAGCTTCTTCTTTTCTTCTAGTAGTGTTAACCAAAGCAATTAGTATGTTAGTATTGTCCTTCTGGTATCAGTTTGTTCTTCCAAAGTAAAGTCCAATGAAAAGAGAAAAATAGCAGCAAAATGATGCAGATCTTGTGCTCAGGCAGTTTCTTGTTCAGCCCTCACTCAATCCCCCTCCTTACTATGCCCCCATCCCACATGATTTTTCCCATGAAGATCCCATGATCCCCAGCATAGCCTTTCTGATGGTCAGAGGACTCTTATTGCCTTCTTCATCAGCTGAAAACCTGGTTGGATCAAAACCAGGGGTGTCAAACATGTGGCCTGAGGGCTGGATCAGGGCCCCGGAGGGCTTCTATCAGGCCTGCAGTGGAACAGGCTGTCTCCTGCTTCTTCTTCCAGTTTTGCTGGTGCTGCTGCATCGTAGCTTGCTTTACCAGACTCTCTCAATCACTCAGGAGAGATAGATAGGCAAGCTTCTGTTCCCTGCTCTGGCTGAGGCTCCTCCCTCTCCTTCTCCCAGGCAGGGGGAAGGAATGAGCCAGAGCTTGCTTCCTGTTCAGGCTGCCTCAATTGCACAGGAAAGAAAAGCAAGCCTTTCTTTGCCTCCATTGGCTGAGGCTTCTCCCTGAAGGGACAGAGGGAAGGAGGGAAAGCTTACTTTGCTTGGCTGCCTCAATCGCATGGGAGAAATACAAACAACCTTTAAGACCAACAAAGTTTTATCCAAGGTATGAGCTTTTGTGTGCCTTGATACAGTGTGTGTGTTTTGTTGGGCTTGTTATGCTGTGTCTCTCCTGGGTGCAACTGGGTTCCCTCCCCCTTTTCACTGTATTCATGCCCTCATGATCTAATTTTTCTCAGTAGGAAAGCCATGTGAACTATTTAGATGAGGAATAACAACAAGCCAGTGAGGTGGATTAGGCTTAGAGTGTGTGTCCAGACCAATTTCACCCAGCACATTTCTTTTGGGGAATTTTAACTTAGACTTCCCAGATAGTAACTGATACTGAGCAAGACTAGTTTTGTAGACAAACACATAGCCCTCAGTCTGTGTCACGGTGCCTTCTCATGTTCTTGACCAGAACACAAAGCAATTTATGTACAAAAGCTTGCAATGCCCAGCCATTTCATGTTTTCCTCTGGGTCCTAGGCTCAGAACTCTGAGCATGAGATTTCTGTAGTGAATGTCAATAAATCAAAAGTAGATTTTGAGCTTACAGATACACACTTGAACAGCATACTGAAGACTGCAACAGCACAGACATTTTGATGCAATAATTCAGAGCAAGAGCTGCCAGTTATCAGACACTGTTAAATAAACAAAATATTGCAAGAGTGCTAATGTTTTAAGCATGTTTTTATTTTAAGCAAAAAATTATTTAATTGTGTTTGTGTCCTTTATAAAGTTTATATCTCCACTACCTGGCATTACATTTTATGACACACATGGCCTGGCCCAACAAGGTCTCATTTATGTCAGATCTGGCCCTCATAACAAATGAGTTTGACACCCCTGATCTAAACCTTTGTTTACCAATCCTCTTCCCTGAAAGGGCCAAACTAGCCATGATTGTTGTTTCCATATATATATTTATTTATAATAAGGGTGAAAGGGGGATATTGTTTGCCGTTTGGTGTAGTGGATAGGAGTGTGGACTCCAATCTGGGAGAACTGGGTTTGATTCCCCACTCCTCCACATGCAACTGCTGGGTGACTTTTGGCAAGTCACAGTTCTCTCAGAGCTGTTCTCTCAAGAGCAGTTCTCTCAAACTTCTCTCAGCCCCATCTACCTCACAGGGTGTGTGTTGTGAGGAGAGGAAGGGAAGGAGATGGTAAGCCAATCTGAGACTCCAAGTGAAGGGTGGGGTATAAATCCAATATCTTCTTCTTCTTTTCTTCTTCTAAAGTGAACATAGTGTAAGGCAAACCCAGAACTTTCTAGAAGCTTTAAGTAGTTAATGTGATCCCCCCACCCATATGTATCCACCAATTAACTTGTTAGGGTATAGATGATTAGTCTAACTATTAATATCGTTTGGAATGAGCTTGCATACAGGTTTACCAACTGGCTTTGAATCTTGCCAGATAAGATCTGAGAAACCTATTTAATGAACGGCTGGCAGCAGTGACAACTGGCAACTCTAATTGCACTTGACAGGATACAGAATGCAAAACCTTTTTCCAACGGCCTCACTCGCCCACTTCCTCTTCAGCAGATGCTTCCAAGGCTTCAGGCGCTCGCCTGCTAATTCTTGCCCTTGATAGAACTTATTAAGACATGCACCTGTCAATGGGGACACAGCAAATATGTGGCAAGGCGTGTAAAGCATGACAACATGCAGCAGAGATGCCACAACAAGAAATCTCTGCCTGTCACTGCAGTCTACCTTCAAAACTGAAAAATTACCCAAGGTAGGTGCTTGTCACTGAGGCAACATGACGGGTTTCCACAGCTGTGGCTGCCAAGGCGGGGTCATGTTAGAAAGAAGTATGAGGGTGAAACACTGTCCAATTGTTTTAGGGCTGATGCGCTCCTTTAATCCTCACACCGCCCACTAACATTTTTCAACTGCCCCAGGGGTTTCATAAACTCACGCTTGATTAAGTAGCTAAGGCAGATGAGGCATGTTGACGACTCCTCCGATCAGATACAGAGGCAGCGTACCTTGAAGATGTTCCCAAATAAATCACAACTGTCTGTCAAAATGCAGGGAATCATTTTTCATCGTTGTTTGGGAACATTTTTTAATTGTTATTTCATATTAACATCTCATCAAGATACAGATAGAGCTGATCTAACATATACTTTTCAGCCATGAACCAGGAAAGTTTCTAAAATTCTTTTCTTAGGTTCATCACAGTGACAAAAACTTATATCTCAGCTATTTAACTTTTGACAAAACAGATGTTTTCTTAAGCATACTCTGTAAGAGTTGACAGTTGTAGGCTCAGTTCAGTTCAACATTAATTTCAATACGTTTATTTCAATACAAGATCAGTGATAATAAGGATAAGGATAAAAAAAAATGCAGAATAAAATATAAGATTGAGCACTGATTGTGAGGGGATGGAGACAGGGAGGTTATTATTAAGACTCGGTCAGCCAGTTGTGTATCCCACATGCCCGAAGGCAAACATTAGCTACTTTATTTGTTATCTCCTGGGAGGAATCTGCAAGAAGAGAGATGTAAAGTTGTTCAGATCTTCCTGGTAGAGTTGACAGGATTGAGACTATGTGCCAAGATTGTAGAATGGGCAGTGCAGCAGAACATGGTAAACAGACTCTACTTTCCCTGCATGGCATAGGCAGAGCTATTGAGGGAGTAGGACGCAATGGTATCTGCCTTCCAGGAGGGCTGAGGGTAGAATGTTAAAACATGCAAGGGTAAAGATTCTCTAATATTTGGAGATTTTAAGGGACCTAAAATAATCTGCTGGCTGGAAGCATTTGGTATGCCACAGAAGAATTGGATATTTCTGTATCTGTGCCCTATCTGATTGTAGGGCAGTTGTAGGCTACAAGTGCCATTTTGGTTCCATTGTTAACTGATGTTCCACCTCTAACATCACGAAGTCATAAATGCTCATCAGGGGTTATTGGCAAAATGGATTTAACCTCACATCAGTTTTAGGATGTTTTGGATGTCATTAATCCATAGGGTCGCCAAGGGTCAGAAGTGACTTGATGGCACATAGTACCATAACTATCCAGACATACCGATTTTATAACTATCCAGGCATACAGATTGAAATGATGGCTTTCAGAATGTGAACAGATTGTATAGCTAGGCAGTGCAATACTAAGCAGAGTTTTTTGTTGTTCAGTCGCACAGTCGAGTTCGACTCTTTGCGACCCCATGGACCAGATCACGCCAGGCCTTCCTGTCTTCCGCTGTCCTCTGAAGTTGGCTCAATTTCATGTTCATTGCATCTATGACACTGTCTAACCATCTCATCCTTTGCCCCGTCTTCTTTGACCTTCAATCTTTCCCAGCATCGGGGTCTTCTTCAGTGAGTGCTCCCTTCTCATTTGGTGGCCAAAGTATTTGAGCTTCAGTTTCATTATGGTGGCCAAAGTATTTGAGCTTCAGTTTCATTATCTGGCCTTCCAGGGAACAGTCAGGGTTGATTTCTTTTAGGATTGACTGATTTGATCTTCTTGCGGTCCAAGGGACTCTCAAGAGTCTTCTCCAGCACCATAGTTCAAAAGAATCTATTCTTTGGCACTCGGCCTTCCTTATTGTCCAACTCTCGCAGCCATACATGACTACTGGGAATACCATTGCTTTGACCATGCGAACTAAGCAGAGTTTGTTGTTGTTGTTATTGTTCAGTCGCACAGTCGAGTCTGACTCTTCGCGACCCCATGGACCAGCTCCCGCCAGGCCCTCCTGTCTTCCGCCGTCCTCTGAAGTTGGCTCAATTTCATGTTCGTTGCATCGATGACACTGTCTAACCAAGCAGAGTTACACCCTTCTAAACCCATTGACTTCTCAGTGTTTAGGATTGCATTGTTTGAATCTGATGCCTCAATCATCAGGATTGGGAATCACAACACACAAGGAGGCTATTCAGAGCTGTTGAGGCCATCATGTCTGAACCCATAAAACTGTTTGCACTGCACCCCCCTCCAGGGAGTGCAGCAGAGCTTGGGAGCCCCCAAGTCTCCTCTAAAGATAACAAGAAACCGGCGGTGCCTGGGAGCAAGTCCAGCTCCATTCATCTCGCTGTTCTGCAACCCGACACCCAACAGACTTATTCTCCTGCTCAGCTATTGTTCTTGTGCTTCCAAACTCAGCCAGTCTCTAGGGTGATTCAATCAGGGATGATTCAATCCCAATACATAACACTGCCACTTTTGTACAACCACTCTTTACCGCTATGTGTGATTTGGGCCTTAAAGTTGTTAAGAAAGAGTAAAAAAGTTTCAGAAAAAATTATGAAATAGTCTGTTTTGCTGTAGAGAATTGCAAAGTGTTTTGCTTTGGTCACCTCCTCCAAGCATCCAGGTTGGGGCAGGCTAGAAATATCGATTAACACATTTTAAAATTAGCTTCCCTCCAGAGAAAAGCCAATATTTAATTTCCACAGCTGAGTCAAAGTCTTGAAAAGACAAATAGGTTTTCTTACCCCACCCCCCAGTTTCCCCTATCTCTTCCTACTCTAGTATAAACAAAGTTACCAACCTCAAGGTGGGGCTTGCTGTTCTCCCAGAATTAAAATTAATCTCCAGGCTACAGAGATCAGTTCCCTTGGAGGAAATGGCAATTACAGTGGATGGACTCTATGACATCACATCCTCTCTCCCACATCCTGAGCTCCCACCCCTCCACTCTCCTCACATTGCTGTCCCCAAAGCCCCAGGAGGTGGCAACATGAGGTATAAAGCCCTGTAATGGCTTGGACACAGGATTGGTGCCATAAAATTGTGAGGCAAGGTGGTGGCCTCAGATGGTAGATTTTAGGACGTTATTGTCTCTACCGTAACTCCTGCTTCATTCCCATATAGTGTTGCCAACTCCAGGTTGGAAAATTCCTGGAGATTTAGGGGTGAGGTGTGGGGAGGACAGGGCTTGGGGAGGGGAGGACCCACTGTAGGGTATAATGCCATAGATTCCACCTCCCAGAGCAGCCATTTTCTCCAGGAAAACTGATCTCTGCTGGAGAGCAATTATAATTCTGGGAGATCTCCAGGCACCATTTGGAGGGGCAACCATCCACTGTTGTGCCTGGCTGGTGCTATCCAAGGGAAGCGTCTCCTCATCCCCCCTCAGGCAGGCATCTTTAAACACTGTGCAATAGCATTCAGTAGCACTCATTGCTTGCTACACTGTGATTAAAGATGCTTGGGGACCCAGGAGGAAGGAAAGAAGCATTAATTGCTCTAGCCGGGGGCAGCCGGGGGGGGTAAGGGGGGTGGATGTGAGGGGGGGTTCCAGACAGCATTCTGAATGAGGTGCCACTGACTCAGCTGAAATTATTCAGGTATTCTGGATCCATCTAGTAGGCTGAGAAGGCAGATAGGGTGCATCATAAACACTGTAATCAATAAATACCACAAACTCTTGTTACTCATCTGTCTTGGGTCTTAAGCAAATGGGTAATCTTTCTCCCTAAAGAATCTGCAAGCCAAAATATTATGTTGTATTAGCACCTTTTGATTTGTCAGTTTTTGAGCTGATGCATCACCCCAGTCCCTTTTCAGTTCAGTCTCTCTGTTACTTGCTTAATGAAATGAACTTGTGACAGTGTTT
>NW_015167535.1:225967-264969 GCF_001447785.1 Gekko japonicus | reverse complement strand
CTGTAGTGCAACGTGAATAATTTCCCCCATACATGCTTCAAGCTTTCTAGCTAAAATGTAGCATGGTCGTGGTGATAGATGTTATGAAAAGGGAGCGGTGGCGCAGGCGGTAAAGGAAGCCTGCAATTCCATCTGTCGAACAGCTTCGGCTGTTCGAGCCCCACCGTGGCCGAGGTGAGCTCTCAGCCCAAGTCCCAGCTCCCGTCCACCCAGCGGCTCGAAAGCCCGTTAAAGGGCAAGTAGACAAAATGGGTACCTGCTCTTAGAGCGGGGGGGCACCCGTCCTTCGTGGTGGCGGAGCAGCGGAGTAGTGGCAGCGGAGAACATGGCGGCAACGGCGAATTGAGTGAGCGAGCGAGGCTGGGCTGACGGAGTGCAGAGGCGGGGCGACGCAGCAGGCCGGAGCCTAGCGGACAGAGGCCGCAGCAGGAGCACGCGCTGACGCGCCTTCGCCCGTGCCCGGAGAATCGCAGCAACTAAAAGAGAAGACCCCGCACCAGAAGACCTATGCCAGGAAGTTGCCGCCGCCAGATTGAAATACCTCCCGCAGAAAGATTAAGAACAACAACAACAACAAAAAAAGACTCCGTCAGAGGGTGCCTGTTAGGCCAGCCACCCCCCCCTTCATTGTATGTGTAGCCCTAGGCAGGATGTGTTGTATAATGTAATGTGAACTGCTTAGAGCCCTCAGGGGGTGAGCGGTATACAAATGGAATGTAATAAATAATAAATAAAATGAACAACCAAAAGCCTCGTAACACTAAGTGGGACTTTCCAACCATCTCCAAAAGTGCCAAATACCAAGACAGTGGTTGTAATGGCAGCTGTTTTTAATGTATGCAGTCCCTCTGAAAAGCACATTGCCTCTGTCACTTCAAGTATCTATGAAGGCACTCTGGCATCACACATCCAATGACTTAAGTGAATTACCTGTTAAGGTCATGATACCAGAGTGCTCTTGATTCCTCTTGTGTGACACACAGGTTTCACAAGGCCACAGGCAACTCCATCCAATACTCCATCACTTAGTTATAAGTACCTAAACTTCTTATATTTTGCCCCCCCCTTCCTGTCCCACTTCCTTTTGTATTGGAGATGTTAGTATATTGTAGATGTTGTTTTGAATCGTAAACCACCTTGAAAGCAATGGGAGAAAGGCGGCATACAAGTGCAGCAAATAAATAAACAAATGTGTTTTAGTTTCAGTAGAGGTTATACGGAGAGCCTTGACACAGTTCTCCATAGGATATTTTTAAGAGAGACCAGAATCCTCCTGGGCAGGAAATCAGGTGACACCAGAGGGCCAGTTCTCTGCCACAATCTGATATAAAGCTCGCAGATCCTCTATACTTCCCATACTCTTGACCACTTTCCAGTGCAAGAGGCCGCCATTTTAACCATTGCTGGACGACCTTTTGACTTCTTCATGTCTCCCTGCTCTGACTGCCATCCATCTGTCTGCCCGAGTTGGAACTGAACACCCAGCGTAGACAAATTGAATCCAATGGAGGGTACCCAAAGCAAAGAAACCAAGGAAAGTGCTTCTCAATTACCTGATATGAGAGTTGCTCTCATTCTGCAGAAACAGTAGCCCTGTTCACAAGTTACAGTGAACTCATATACAGTCTGTGTACAGTGTACACTTGATTGTTCTATGTGTGTATGTTGAGTAAGTCTCATGTTATAGTGAATATACATGTACAACTGACGGCGTAATACCAAGCCCACATTTATCCAGCTACTGGTCCCCAGTTTCGTTTGTAAAGTGAACACATGTTAGCTCTTTCCTACAAACAGATGTATATGCCTAGGCTACAGATAAGATGTACATGCACTCACTGTAACATATGAACAAGGCTAGTATCTTAACACTTTACAAGGTACTACCAATACAAAAAAAACACTTGATAAGGCAACTGCAATCCAGGGTTTTGAATAAGTATGCCTATAGGATATGTGCATTTCTACACATATATTTATCTCATTTATGTGTTATATTTTAACCTGCACACCTAAAATAGAACAGTACACAGAGCAAAAAAATGTTTAGAAAGGCTTTCAACACAATAGGTTGGATCTATTAATGCACATCCAGAAACATAAATGAACTTAGCACAGTTCTGCTTGCACAAGCTCTTGTGCAATACCTAGTGTTTTCTTCCCTATACATCGTAGTGCCCAGAAATTAGTTGCACAGGATCTTGCACAAGCAGAACGGCAATTGGGTATAAGTTTGACATGGCACAAGTCACAGCCGAGGTCTTTTACTGCCATTTCCTCTTGTTCAAGAGCTCTAGTGCAAGCAGGAATTTCGAGTGGACCCAACACAATCCATTTTAACCCTACAGATTATATTGTGATGCTGTCCTCCAAGTGCCTGTGCTGAAGGATGTGTGGTTCTCTGTGATCTGCTAGAAGATTTCTAAATATGTTTGCTTTCTGTTAATCTAATGCAATTAAAGAAAGTAAGACACCATCTACAAAAGTAAGACACCATCACCAACCGTGTACCTGAAGAAGTGTGCGTGCACACAAAAGCTTATACCTAGAATAAACCTTTGTTGATCTTAAAGGTGCTGTTGGACTTAAACTTTGTTCCGCTGCTTCAGACTAAGGTCGTGGTCACACGGTCATTTTGATCGCGTTTCATAACTGTTCCCTATCGCATTTAAAAGGGCTGATCAGACAGCTGATTCTGTCTCCTGTATGGAAGCAGACTCACCCCCACAATCCTCCCAGTTTTCTAGCACTTTTCCTGACACTGGTAAAATCAAGTACTTTCCGACTACTTGCGCTGTGAATCCACAATTTCTCCTATTTAGACAGCCATCTGTCGCTATGAATGCGATTAGGTCATCTGTATGTCCTTCTTGCGGTAGTTCCCCCCCTCCCCCCGGCTTTCACCATTGTACACATGACCAATCCTGTGCTGAAAATATTAAATGCATGAACACTCAAGCGCACATAAAACAGCACTCGGTTACACGTCAGTAGTTCATTTTGTTCACTGTTCGGGGGAAAACCATCCAAGTGGTTTGCGCATGCACAAAGTATTTTTTTTAAAAAAAAATCGTGCCGCACTGCCACTTGGGCAGTGTGGCTGTCTAGACGATGCCTGGAGCCTCATCGTGCAATGCAAGCAGTTGGGCAAGGGATCGATGATCATCTGAACCAGCTAAAAATATCCCCAATGAAATCTACAGCAGGAACAAATCGCAGTAAGCTTGCCATGTGACCACACCCTAACATGGCTACCCACGTGATTCTACCATCTATAAAAGCTGGTCAACAAACACTGAACAGAAGTTAGGACAGTGGAGTGGATTCAACCATGTTCCAAGTACCTTTCCTCCAACTTAAGCAGATCTTCTTTCAATGGAAGGGGCACTTAAGTTGGAGGAAGGCTCCTTAGATTGAAGGAAGGTTTCTAACTTGAGCCAAAGGGAAAGATGGGGTGTAAGTATTTTAATTATTGAATAAAACTTTGCCCAATGTAATGGGATGGATAGGGTTAGGATCCACCCCAACAACATCAACTAGGTAGGGAGAGGCAAGGCAGACTGGGACATTAAAATAGCCCTGGAGCAAGTGGAACAGTGGGAGGGCTTCTAATGTCCTGGCCCCACTGGTGGACCTCTTGATGGCACCTGGTATTTTTGGCCACTCTGTGACAGAGTGTTGGACTGGATGGGCCTTTGGCCTGATCCAACATTGGCATCTCTTATGTTCTTATAGAACCAAGTGGCTCCTATAGTGTTGGTCATGCCTCAGGGACCTCCTGGATCAGACACCGACACAGCAATGGGTGTAGGCTCACCAATGGGCCTACACTATTGTCAAAGTTGCCATGGCTTGGGTCCAAGCTGAAAAGATTTTGCAGCACTGCCAGAGCTGCCAGAGCTGCCAGAGCCACCAGGCTCGGCTTGCTTCTTTCCACCAGTGGCTATGGCAGCAACCCACCAGGAACTTTCCCTGTTAGTTCAAAGGCCAATCCATCAGGGATTAGACCCACCACCAAGTTCCACTCTTGCAGAAATGGAAGGTTAGAAGTAGATGAAACTAGACTATTAACCTAGACCCATTAAACTGGACCCATTTGCCTTCTAAGCAAAGTTTCTCATCAGGACAAGCTATCCCTTTCTGGAGTACAAGATAAATGGATGCAAGTAGACAACCACATGAACCATTGTGAAACAATATAGGAGAAGATTGTTATGAACAACCAGTTTAATGAAAAAGAAGCAAAATAGGACCAATAGCATAAACAGTTGGACTGGCATAAGTTGATGCTAAATTTTCGGGAGGGTCAATAGCAATGGAAAATGAGTAAAATCATATTTAATAAAACTTCTTTCGAGTCTTTATTAGTCCATCCTTCACTACTGCCAATGCAGTTTTTTTTTAAGTCCACATAATTATAAGAGCCTCTGTAATTTGCTTTTTGACAGGTCTGCATTGGTTATACATACCAGCAAGAATTCTTGTAGTGAATAATGATGTCTTACATCTTAGACATGGATTTTCAGTGCTATGGCTAATTTATCAAAGGGTGTCCCATGATGTTATTGATCACTTGCTATGATAGCCTAAGAATCTTTCTGCATTTTTGTCCTGCAGAAGATATCAATTTGTACTGGAGATCTGAACTCTGAAAACCCTCCCTTTGTCTTATTTTTCTCACCCTTTCCCTATGAAATTTATCTTCAGCTGTAGTTTTGCTCCATAATATAATGACATTGTCTATTTTTCGGAATTGCTGCCATTGATTTATTCCCCCTTTCCCCCTTAAATGAAGACATTACCCTTTTTCCCCTAGAATTTCCAAACAGTTGGTGATAGACAGTGCAGCTCTTAGGTTTGTTTAAAGTTGTCCCCCTCCCCACTTAAGGCAAATGTTGAAGCCATGCCTGAACTTTGAAACATTTTAGTCATCACTAGGTAATGTATATCTACACTGTTCATGTTATGTCAACTTTTAATTTTCACCAATCCAGCTAATGTGAAAGAAGGCATTCCCCCACCTGGCCATACTAAATACCAACTTAATGACCCCCAATGTGGTGCTTGTGACCACCATGTTGCCCTTTCCTGTTTTATGGCACCTTCCCCAAAACACCTTCTGTCTTTCTACCACCACATTGCAGCAGGAGGTGCTTCAGTATACCCAAGAAGGGATCGCTTTTGGATCTGCAGGGAGCACCCATTCAGAAATGGATCTGCAGGGAGCACCCATCAAAGCAGGATCTTCGGCTTGGAATCTCCAAATATTTTTGTGATTGATCTCCTATGGCAGCCATTTTGTGGTGGTGTCCACAACACTTTCTCAGAATTCCAAAGATGCTTGCAGGCTCAACAAGGTATTGAAATTTCCTAGCTTACGTTGCCCATGCTGTTCTGTGAAACTGACAAGGATAGAGGAAAAGGACAGTGTATTTCAGCTTTCCCAGAGACCTAAGGAAATGGACATGGGTGATACAGTTCCAACACGGATAACTAAAGGAAAATTTTCAAACATATATAACTTGTATTATCGGGGGACTAAACAGACACTTCAAATGTAAGTCATCTTTTAGCACATTAATCCCCCCCAAAAAACCCAGAGCCTAGAAAGTTAAAATGCTATTGCAGACCTTCTTTCCTGCATTACCATAGGACCTGATGAAAGAGCATTTAAAACTGCATTTTAGTCTTTCATGCATTCATACAAAGAGCAAGAGAAAGGCCTTTTAAAGCACTTTATAACTAACTTCATTTTTCTCCTGACCTTCTTGCCTATTTTCATGAGGCCGGATCTCCACCCTGCTTGCTCAAACTGAAGCTCTCTCAAATATTATGCCAATGTTCACCTTTACCCAGAAATAGCTGCCATAGGTCCTTTCTGCACTAGACCTTAAATCCTGGTTCAACCCTGTCCCCAAACTTAAATTCTACACTACCCTCAAGTTCACCTCTGTAATTATCTCGGGGTATTTTTTCCACATTACATTGCAGTCACCCCGGTTTTGTGCTACACTTGTCCTGGGATAAACAGATGCTGTTACAACCAGGGATAAATGCAAGGTATTGTGTCGTGAGTAGAACTCTGATAAAACCAGGGATGAGATCCAAGTGTGGAAAAAACCCTTATCAACACAAGGGTTGCACCTCCCCCCCCCCGTTATCAGAGCCCCCTAGGAGAGACTGTGGTTCTTTCTGCACTTGGATCTCATCCCTGGTTTTATCAGAGTTCAACTCGTGACACAAAACCTTGCATTTATCCCTGGTTATAACAGCATCTGTTTACCCCGGAACAAGTGTGGTGCGAAACCGGGGTGACCTCAATGTAATGTGGAAGCAAAAAATACCCCGAGATAATTACAGGGGTGAATTCCAGTATAATGTAGAATGTAAGTTCTGGGACAGGGTTGAACCAGGATTTAAGATCTACTGCGGAATCACCCTGTAAATCTTGCCTGTAAACTCTGAGCGGCAGTTTCAGTGACTGAAGGTGGGTTGTTTTTTTAAGTTATACAAATCTGCAATGAAAAAGAAACATCTAGGCAATTTCTTCTGCTCCCTTAATGTTATGTTCTGAAGCACTTTGTCCAGCCTATGTTTAAATCATTCAGAAGACAGAGCTTCCACCACTTCTTTGCAAAGCCATTTCACAGTCTATTAGATTTCACTGTTAGAAACTTTGTCTGGAGAGTCAACCTTTATCTTCCTTTGCTCAATTTCACCCCATTATTCCTAATTATACCTCTCCAAACCACTCTAAACAGTTCCCTGCTTTTTGTGGAGTTTACATCTTTCATATACTCCATTTTAACTCCTCAGCTATCTGGGGAAACTCAAAGTATTCTCTCCCCCCCCCTTTTAAAAAGGAAAACATTGCTTTAATAGACATTCTCTTTGACCCTTTGCAGTGTTTTCATTTCTATTCTAGAAATGTCTCCTTAATTATTCTCATCCTGCTATTGGCATGTAGATTCTTGGAAGGATGCATAATCATTAATATGCATAATCTTCATTCACAATTAGTTTGCCTGGCTTTTGTTTACAGCTGGAGCAATGTACTCCAGCATCTCCTCCCTTCCACCACAGAGACTTAGATCCGGGCTAGCTTTTCCATGGGTGCAAGGACTTAAACCCATGTGGTATGATTTTCCTACCTTCCCCCCTCCCACAGCTGCAGCAGAAGAATCGTGTTACATGGCAAGAAATTTTTGCCCCTGCAGAAAACATCTAGAGCTAACTCACATCTTTGAAGGTGAATTGACTCCTCTGAACAAAGTCCAGTGGCACCTTCAAGACCTACACAAAAGTTTATGTCCAGAATAAAACTTTGATGGTCTTAAAGGTGCCATTTTACTCAAACTTTGGCCCCGGTCACATGGGAGGCTTTGATCCGCAAGAGGGACGGATCAGGGGCGCATCAAGCGGGCACGATCACACCGCAACATCTGGGAAGCGGTGCGCACCCGTCCCCGATCCGTCTCTTCCGGCTGAAGATGTGGATCAAACCCCCCCCCCTAGAAAACACTAGTACTTACCTGAAAATCCGCTGCAGGGACGGCCGTCTGATTGCCGGCGCGCCCATCTCTCCCGCAGCATGCGAGGTCCTGCCGAACTGCAAATGCACACGCATGCGCAGCGGGCTTGCCTCGCACTCTGGTCCGTGGCTTCCTCCCGGCATCTGATCATGCCGGGGAGGACCTGTGTGGCAGCTGGGGGGATCTGTCTGATCCCGCCACCGCGCTTCTCTTTTGATGCGGCTCAAAAAAGCCGCACTTTAGCCGTGCCTTTCCCCCCAGTGTGACCAGGGCCTTTGTTCTGCTGCTTCAGACCAACATGGCTACCCACCTGAATCTGACTCCTCTGAGTGAACACCTGGTCATATGGAGGCCTGGTTTGCCTGGCTTCTCCCCTACTTTGACAGAGGGGACATTACACAAATTAGGCCTACTATGGTCCCTGCCACACGGGATGGCTGAAACGCGGCTAAGCAGAGCCGCACCAAACTTGACACGCCGCGGCGGGATCCCATGGATCCCCTCAGCCGCGGCACATCGCTCCCCGGCATGATCAGATGCCGGGGAGAATGCGACGGTGTGAAGGGGAGCCTGGCGAACTGCGCGTGCGCACACATGCACAGTTCGGCCAGGAGCCGGGGATGCGCCGGCGCAAGGACGCGCCAGCGATCCCACGGCCGCACTTGCCACGGCCCATCCGAAAGAACCACCTAGGGAGGTGGTTCTTTTTTGCTGCGCTGTATGGGCGGAATGGGACGGATCGGAGACGGAAGCACGATGTTCCCCAGATGTTGCTGTGGGATCGCGCCCGTTTGCTCCAGCCCTGATCCGTCCTTCTCCCGGCCCAAACGGCTCGTATGAACAGGACCTATGTATTATAAGATTTCCCTGTTGATTGTGGGTTCTGGGCTCCCAAGTCCTGATGGGGCTTGTTCTTAGGGAAGTACTCAACAAAGACTGGAAGGCTTCTTGTAACTTTCTTTTATTAAGACCAGGCCCTAAATTTAATTGCAAGGCAGCAGAGATCCCACAGCCCTCTTCAGACTAGTACACATTACTTGTCTAGAACCAAACTAGGCTGCATCCACACACATCATTGCATCTTGTGCTATTGTTGCTCTGTAGCAATACTTCCAGCTGTTCCCAACTGCAACAATAGCACAATATATAGCAATGTACAGATGCAGCCTAAGAAGAGTTTCAGCCAATGGGACTAATATCAAAGGGGGAATTAGACTGCTCCACCCTACACCATCCAATCACATGATATCTCACACACATGATCAGCTGCTTATGCAGAGGAATGATGGAAACCATAAGGAGGCACTGAATTTGAGCCCAGTAGCACGTTAAAGCCAAACAAAAATTTTCAGGGTATAAGCTTTCACAAGACAAAATTCACTTTGTCAGATACTGTATCCTTGCTTATTTTTCCTCCTGGCAGCTGTAACATCTCTCTCCCCCTCTCAAACACACAAATGCAACATTTTGCTTCTAATGAGTCTGGTTTCTTCTCAAGGAAACATGAAATGAGATCTCAGATCCTCACAGAATAAAGAAAGGCCTGTTTGTTTCTAAGGAACAACAAAAAATGCCAAATTGTCAACCTTCTTCCTAAAATAAAACTGCACGCACAATTTTATAACACCAGCCACAGATTGTGTGTGACAACATGTCAGTCAGATGTCACACGTAGAATGCTGGCTGCTAATGTTCATGGCATTAGGTGTCACCGCTGCATAGTAGGAAGGCTCCCTGTGTGACAGGAGGTGAGAGAAAATTAGAGATGCCACTGGATAAACATTTTCTCTAGCCATTTCTTCCTGGCAAGCAATAAAATGGTGCCAGAAACTGGGAAGTATACATTCCAGAAAAAGTAGTCACATTTCTCTCTTGCAGCAAATGCAAAAAAATAAAGGAGAGAGTTTTGTGGTTCTTTAAACACTAACAAATTTACTGCAGCATTTATGGATGAGAAACCACTTCATCAGACATCTGCCGTTATCGCCAAATTATCCACAAAAATGCAAACAGTTCTCAGAATCTATTTTGTTAACTTTTTTGCCAAACTATAAACCTTATATCTGATCTTAATAAGCTCATGTTCACAGACATTTGTACAGCTTTTAAAAATAGGGTGGAAACCCATGGTTTCAAATACTAACAGTACCATTCTAAGCAGAGTTAACCCCTTCCAAATTCACAGAAGTCAATGGGCCTCCTGAGCTTACAATTGCACCATCTGATTCATAACCAAGGCTCCGTGCTATACAAGTGATCTCCAGTTCACAATGCTTCCATAAGTACTATGATCATCACTTTCCTTTTGATTAGCAGCATGCTTCAGCTGGCTTTGTGCACCACCAGTCCTGAACAGATCTCTTTCCCCTTTCATTGTTTAAAAGCTCCAGTAGAAAGGTAAATGTTTGAATGACATACTCACCTTGCAGATACTGTTTTATGAACAACATGGCAGAATGAGATGTGTCTTGTTTTCAATTACAGTAAAATTTGAGAATGTTTGGCCCTCTGACCTTTCCAACAGATTTTTCTTTCAGACTTTCCAGTGTTCACTTTTAGACATGTATGTTCTTCTGTTTCTGCTACTGCTAGTGACTGACATATGGAATTATAAAACTCCTTTTTGAACGCTCCAGGCCTTCCTAAAATCATGGGCTCAGTCTTAATTTACTTCAGTTTCCCCTCTTTCACCCAAAGGACATTTTCATCCAAATAAGGCAAGTCCAAAGGAACGCCAGTTGGTCACAATGAGCAATATTTTCGTCACTCTGCTCTGTAAATTAACTGTATACTACACAATGGGAGCAAGCTCCAACCTGCATTGTGATTTATCATCAGGCTAGTCAAGGTGCTAAGGTAAAAACTGTTCTTATAAGAAGATGAATAAAGACTCCAATTCCTGGAGACAATCTGATTAAAGCCCAGAGGAGCTTTTCATCTTCATTCCAAAGGCTTCCTTTGGCCCATCTGACTGCTGTGAAACAGGTAACCAGAAATATCCCTAAGAACAGCAGGTGACAAATATTCTGTTCCTCCCCCTTCTTGGATGGAGTATTGAGATATGGTAAAGTCAAGATTCTAAAGAGACTTGATATGTGCGACCATCAGTTTTCACCTCTTTTTCAATAAGTAGAAAGCAAACACATGACACTGCCTTATACTGAATTGGACCACTGGTCTATTAAGGTAAGTCTTAAGTCTACTCTGACTGGCAGCAACTCTCCAGGGTTTCAGGCAGGGGTCTTTCTTATCACCTCCTAACTAGAAATGTCAGGGATTGAACCTAGGCTTCTGCATGCAAAGTAGATGCTCTACCCCGAGCCATAATCCATCTCTGCTACTCTGCTTTACTTTGGATATTTTCATTCTGGGGTGATAAAAAGCTGAGATTCTTATGCTAACAAGAGACTGATGTGACGTAGCTCTTACTGCACTGTATTATTATAATAGACAACATAATACTCACTGTGCATGGAAAAGTAGCAAAGACACAGCTAGGCTGAAATCTTTCCCTGCAATATGATATATTCTTATGTGCAAAGTGTTAGCCGAATTGCTTTATTTACAGCAATTGGCAATTTTATAAATGGGTTCTTGCCAATTTATACCAAGGTCCTGATCCCACCCTGGGTTACCAGTAAAGGATTCCGAGGCCGTTTGTAGTTAAAATAGATGTCTTTTACTAAGAATATGTCTCATACAAACAATACTGATGCACTCACACATTCAATCAAGTTCCTAAGAATTAAAGTAGGAAATAAGCACAGTTGCATTAGCAGGTAGGAGTGATGATGGGCGATACTTATCTGTCTTGAAGCTTGGTTGTTCCAATGAAGAATGGATGGGAAGAAATGGAAAACAAAGGGAATCCACACAACCAGAACCAGCCGGAACGTGTGGGTCTCTTGACTGCAGATCAAGAGATCAATAGTAGAGGCAAGGGTTGGGGATAGCAAGGGGGACTCAAGGGGAGTAAAAGCAGACAGGGGTTGTCTTGGGGGAATGTTAGCTAGGAGGAGTCGGGTGACTGGTTCTCTCCTTTTATAGGGGGTCCAAAAGGTGGGTGGTAACTGTGCCAACCTCTCGACCCACCTACCTGTTAGTCCATCCCAAAAACAATCCTATTGGTTGCAGGTAGGGAGGGAGGTTACCTAGGAGGGATGGCCAATATTGTAACCTAAAACCTTAATCAAAGGATTGGCATCTGAGCAGGTGTGAAATCCAGGCATCAGGATGCTTCCTTGTAGTGCTGATGAAGTTGGCCAGTTCCTTTGATAACCAAATGTCCATCTGGCAGGAAATTCCAGCTCAGGAACAAAGCAGTTACATGGCGATGATATGTGACCAGCAAGCAGCTTTGCCATGGTGGCTGTTTCTTCCCAAAGTTGTTGTTTCATTGCTAACAATAATGGAGATTTGTGCTTCTTCACCAGGCTGTGCAACTGTGTTGCTGAAACCTTATTTACAGGAAATTATGTGCAAGCACCCTCTATGTGTGTCATCACAACAGGTGACCTAAAGTGTACAGTTCTCTGAGCCCATGTGTATGTGCACAGTCCATTGTGTAGCAATAAGCAGTCCATAAAACAAATATCAGGCTTGTTCCCTAACAAAAGGGTTGTTTTGTATGCATCAGGGAGCCTTCATGCTAGTGGAGGTGCTTTCCTCCAGTGGAAGGAGTCTTCTCCTGCTGTAAAACTCTGTCTTGCATTAGGAGAAGGTTCCTTTCACTGGAGGAAAATGCCTCTACTAGCACAATGAATCTGGGGGATCCAATCTAAGATCTTTGTATTTCTGTCCCCAACAGCTCAGAGGCCATCACCGTAAGTTATGTGAAACAACAGGCTGCTACCACAGATGCCAAACCTCCCATTTGTGCAACACCTTTGAGGCTGAAACTGGTAGATTTGTCAGTTTTCAGTTTCGAGCCCAGTCAAAAAATCCCAACTGCAATATCTTTTCTTTTAAAAAGATTAACACCCCCAACCCATATTAGATGGACACACATTTCCAGAAATACAGAGAGGATTACAAAGATAATCATTTTGTCAGTCAAATGTTGGCTTCTTGTACGTCAACGATGTCTTTTGCTTTGTGGCTATTTCACCCATGTATTCTCTCTCTCTGCATGCTAAACTTTGATTCCATTGCTCCCACAGGTATATTTAAGAGGTTTATCCTCTGTGACTTCTGACATATGCTACTGGAGAGGATAATTATTGTTTCTTACATGGCTCTTGCTCCTACATTGCCTCTGATACAGGGCAAAATAAAGCAGGAAGTTGTATTATTGTCATAAATGGAGGTCACTGGAAAGGTCCAGATAATTGTGTATCATATACTTTAGAGCCCTGAAGGACCCAGGCGCTGCTAAAATAATCTGAAAACTGGAATGAGTTACACAGGCAGGAAACCATAGAAACCCAGATTAATGGATGCCAGAAGCACAGTTCTGTGGCAAGGTAGCCACTCGACACCAACTCAGCTATAATTCACCAAATTCAAAAGGTGCAAAACCTAATTCATTACTCATGCCTGGCATCATACTGACATTGGGGCAGGGAACTAGGGATGCTTGAAAACCCACCAGTTTGGCTCACATTCTTTTCACAAGCATAGAAATGATTTCTCGATGAGCTATTTGTATGCATTTGTCAGGTTACTTTTCTTGTATTGAAACAGCGCAGTACAATTAGCAGTGTTTCTCACAGCCTGATGAGAGTCCTCTCTTCCGCAGAGTTGTCTTCCTCGCTGCTTGCCGCTCGGCAGCCAAACATATTCATGTTGAGCACATTGATCAGTCAATCAGTGATTAAATCTAAAACTGTATTTCTTTTTTTAAAAGTCTTAATGTTTGAGTTTACTGTTAGCAAAGAAAGGCGGTTACATAACTATTAAAAATAAAGCAATCTGCAAATCAAACAAGACAAGTTTTGGTCTTGCTCTAATTACGATTTGTGAGACTTGCTTCACCAGCAGAATAAATTCACCACTGATTGTTAGATCATCCTTCAGTTTTCTGCTCCATAGAGAGCACTGCCTACTATGATTGCCAGCTTCCATGTGGGGCCTTGAGATCTCTACCACCAGGCATAAGCACATTGTCGATGTTGGAGTATACAAGGTCTATAGTGCACCTCCTTGAGGAAGATCAGAAGAACAGCCTATAGGGGACAACTGAAGGACTGCTAGTTAACATAGCTAGATTAGGGACTTCTCACAATTTAAACTTATGCCCCTCCTGTCTCCTGATTGGCTCTTTGGAGACTTCCTGCTTTGTTGTCCTTTCATCCCTGTCTCTCACAGCAGTTAGTCAGTTAGTTGAGCCTCTCTCCATCTCCTCTGTTCTATCAGAGTTTATTTCCTCTTTAATAAACTGTTATTTCCTTTAAACAGTTGGTGCTCTGTTCCTCTACATTTTAAACTCTGCCAACAGTTGATACAGAGTTTCTTATTACAACCACCCTAAAAAGTGGCTTGATCTTTTATTCAATGATTAATTCCTTTAGCTTGACTTGACATTCTTAACTCCAAGTTCCTGTGCACAGTCCATACTAGAAGCACCAAAAAACCTGACACAGCTACTCCCATACGAGACAGAAATGGCACCTGAAGCCAATTAAAATGACAGAAAAGCAAAGTAGGGAAATGTTAGAAATGCAATACAAAGATGAGCCTGTGCTAGATTTAACAGACACAACCAACCACAAGACCCCAGGGAAATGGACAAGGGAGCAAGGAATGTTGCAGAGCAGCTTCATAACTGCAAACGAAATGAAAGATTCAAACTCTCCCTTGCCAGGCAGCAAAGTACGGAAATGCTTTAACAAACAGCCAAAATGCTTCTTACTCCTGTATCTCAAAAGGCTGACTTCAAACAGACTCAGATACAAAACAATTTATGGAATGCCTTTCAATATTTATCACCACCTTGCTTACTAGAAACATCATACTCCCCCCTCCCATCTCATAGTGTTGAAGCAAAGCTTCTACTTCTTTGATGCTGCAATTCTCAAAGTATTCTGGTGGCAGCAAGAGTGGAGAATTCTTTGCCACGGCAGTAGAAACAATAGCAGTTAACAGGTTTATCACCTTCTCTGGTTAGGAAGAAATCTCAAGATAAACAATAGGACAATGTTGTTATTTCAGTTTCATAGCTTATTCAGCAATGCAACTATTAATAACAAGAAGGACAGCGTATTGGGATGAATGAGGACAATAGCTGGCATCTTCCACTGTCAAGAAATCAGAAAGATTTATCTCCTTTTAATTAGGCCTCTTATTCTCAAGGTGTTCTGTGTAAATGTGGTCAGCAGTGTTCCCTCTAAGCTGAGTTAGTGTGAGCTAGCTCACAGTTTTTTAGCCTCCGGCTCACACATTTTTGTCTCAACCCAGGAAGGAGGGCTCCAGAGCAAACTAAGTTATGCAGTCGCCAAATCGCTCGCTCACAAGTAGCTCACAGAGTACAATTTTTGCTCACAAGACTCCACAGCTTAGAGGGAGCATTGGTGGTCAGAGCAGTGAACAACACAGCAACAGAACTAAATTTCCAAATATTGTTTGGTGATTTGGAAGCTGCTGACTTGCTTCATGGGCCATCAGGGACATCTTAGTGAGGTCTGCATTTTTTCAGTATGTGGCAAAACACCCCAGTGGTCACAAGCAACAAGACCTCTCCCAGTCTCCTTGCCTCCTGATCTGACCACATGTTAATCCTTGTCAATTGCTGTATACAACAACTTGAAAAATAGGAAGAGCTGTTTCAGCTGGTGATAATATACCATCCAAAAAGCTGATGAATATAGTGCGTAGCAAGGTGACCGAGATCTGGGTGCGAGAAGGGGAGACAGTTGCTGTCTCCCAACTAGCTCCTCCTGGGTTTTCAGTCCTTCACCAATCACAGACTAGGGGGCAGGGGGGAGGAGTAGCTCTATTCATTCAGGAGGCTTACTCCCTTAGGGCACTCCCACCGCCAAGGATCGCTGGCATAGAGTGCACTGGCCTGGTGCAGGAGACTGGGGAGAGTTTGGCTATTTGGCTAGTGTACTGACTGCCCAACATGCCAACCAATATCCTACCATCCCTGGTGGAGGCTGTGTCTAGCTGGGCATTCGAACACCCTAGGCTGATAGTCCTGGGTGATTTCAATATCCATGCCGATGACATGGTCTCCACGCAAGTGGTGGACCTGGTGTCATCCATGGTGGTGCTGGGACTCTCCCAATATGTAATGGCTCCCACTCACCGGGGGAGGGGGCACATAAGAACATAACATAAGAACATAAGAGATGCCAATGGTGGATCAGGCCAAAGGCCCATCCAGTCCAACACTCTGTATCACACAGTGGCCAGAAATACCAGAGCCATCAGGAGGTCCACCAGTGGGGCCAGGACATTAGAAGCCCTCCCACTGTTGCCCCCCCCCCAAGCACCAAGATGACAGAGCATCACTTGCCCCAGAGCCCCTATCTATACCTTGTGGCTAATAGCCACTGATGGACCTCTGCTCCATATGCTTATCTAATTCCCTTGTAGCCGCCACCACTTCCTGTGGCAGTGAATTCCAAGTGCTAATCACTCTTTGGGTGAAGAAGTACTTCCTTTTATCCATTCTAACCCAACCACTCAGCAATTTCATGGATCATGCTGGATTTGATCTTTGTTGCTGGAGTTACGGTGGACTGGATCACTGCCACGGGGTGCCACGGTCGGACCACTATGCCTTGAATGTTCCACCCCAACCTGGTTTGGGTGGTGAGCATATTTTAGCTTGTCCATGGAGCCAAATGGATCCTATGTGGCTGCAGGTGGCTCTGCAGGATCCTATGCCCCCTGGCAGCTCAATGGATGAGCTTGTGGAGGACTGGCATAGCCGACTCTCTGCAGCCATTGACAAGATTCCTCTCCGACGCCCTCTGTGCCCCTGTGTCAGGCTGGCTCCATGGTTTACCCCGGAGTTGCAGCTGATGAAGCAGAGGCTAAGACAGCTAGAGAGACAGTGGTGGTGTGCCTGTGACAAAGTGACAAGAACATCCTATAGGTCATTTATGAGGACTTATGAGATAGCAGTCAAGGCCGCAAAGACAGAGTATTATGTGGCCATGATCGTGTCTGTGAGCTCATGCCCAGCCCAGTTGTTTAGAATGATTCGGTCTTTGATTACTCTGCCTTCCCCACCATCCTTGACCCATGCCCATCATGCCTGATTAAAGCTAGGCATGATGAACTGTGAGGTCCCCTATGGGAGATTCTCAAAAAGTCCCTATCTGAAGGAACATTACCAAGAGCTCTTAAGGAAGCGATGGGTTGCCCTCTCTTAAATAAACCATCCTTGGACCCAGCAGAATTGGCACACTATCGGTTGGTTTCCAATTTGTCCTATTTGGGCAAGATAACTGAGAGAGAAGTGGCCAGTCAGTTACAGGGTTTTCTGGATGATGCTTCCATATTAGATTCCTTCCAGTCCAGCTTTCGTCCAGGCCACAGTATGGAGATGGCACTAGTTGCCCTCATGGATGACCTCCAAAGACATCTGGATTGAGGTGGGATGGTGGTACTGTTGCTGTTAGACCTGTTGGCTGCATTCAACATGGTCAACCATCAGTTACTGATCCACCGTCCTGCTGACGCTGGAGTTCAGGGGCTCACCATACAATGGCTTGTTTCCTTCCTCCAGGGTTGGGGACAAAGGGTAGCACTTGGGGAAGAACTGTCCCAAAGGCATCCACTGATTTGTGGAGTGCCTCAAGGGGTGGTTCTATCCCCAATGTTATTCAACATCTATATGCGCCCCCTTGCCCAGATTGCTCAGAGCCATGGACTGGGTTGTCACCAGTACTTTGATGACACCCAGCTATATCTGCTGTTAGGTGGCCAGTCAGACTCAGGGCTGGAAGATCTGGACCTGGTGTTACAAGCTGTGGCTGGATGGCTCAGACTGAGCCAGCTGAAATTGACTCCAACGAAGACGGAGGTTCTGTACCTAAGTCCATGGTCCAGGTTTAGGGATCTCACTCCTGACCTTCAATGGGGCACCATTGGTGCCAGCGCTGGAGGTTAGGAGTTTGGGGGTGCTCTTGGATGCCTCCGTAATGATGGAGGCCCAGGTAGCAGACACTGCCAAGTCAACATTTTACCATCTTCGGCTGATTAGGCAGTTGATTCCCTTCCTCGAATGTGGCAACTTGGCAATGGTAATCCATACAATGGTCACCTCAAGATTAGACTACTGCAATGCTCTCTACATGGGGCTGCCCTTGTCCCAAATTTGGAAGCTGCAGCTGGTGCAGAATGCAGTGGACAGGCTGTTTTTGGGTTCTTGTAATGTATTCAGATGCTGCCCTGAATGCATGAGGATGAAAGTAGAATCATCCCATAGAGAAGCTATGCTAAGCTTCAGACGTCGGCAAGGATTCGCGCTGAAAGTATTGTGTCCAATCACATTTGAACTGTCTGTAGTGGGAACGCTTATGATTGGCTGTTATGCAATCAACCTGATAGGTTGATAATTGTATAGTAGGTGTGGCTACATTAGCCCGGAATGTTTAAATACCGAACAGCGACAATGAAAGCTGGTTCGGGCTATCAAAGAAGTTGTACCGTGTCAGAGAAGTTGATCGTCGAGCTGAAATAAACCTGAGTTTTGCTGAAATCACTCTCTGGCTATTTTGTTAAGCACGGACTTAACAATTGGCGACGAGGATGGGATACTAGTGCAGGTAGGCAGCCCCGCTGGTCCCAACCCCACGACGGACAACAGCGAGCAGCAACTCGCCGTGGCAGCGATTGCAGCTATGGCCAATAGCCCAAAGTTCGAGGCATTCGAACCAACGACCGAGGACTGGGACGCTTACCTGCTGAGGTTCGGGTTCCACCTCGAAGCGAGCGATATCACTACGGAGGAGAAGAAGCGAGCCACCCTCCTGAGCTCTTGTGGCAAGAGCGTGTTCAATATCGCCAGGTCCCTGGTAGCACCAGCGGACATCACGACCGTGATACCTTAGTGTCATTTACTCTAACTGGCAACAGCTCTCCAGGGTCTCAGGGAGGGGTCTTTCACATCACCTCCTGCTTGAAATTTTAACTAGAGATATTGAGGATTGAACCTGGAACCTTCTGCACTACTAAAAAGATGCTCTAACACTGAGCCACAGCCCTTTCCTAACATGGACACTATCAAGGAACTATACATCCCAGTTTACAGCAGAAAGTCTTTTGGTGTCCCACAGCCTTAAGTGTCTCGTGAACGTAAGCAGTCATTCGACATCCATGTTCCTGGATGCAAAATAATGTATTCTAATAAGGAAAAAATGGAGAAGTAGAATTATATTTAGGACTCTCATGTAGTGAGTCCCATCAGCAATTTCCCTCTACATACTGCTTTATCAGGGGATAGGCTCAACATGTCCACATGAGTCCCCGAAGAGCAGCTGTAGTCTTCATATGCATAGAGTAGGCCAATAGACCACATCATGGAAAGTCTGTCCAGAGAGGCTGACTTGTCTTTTCCGGGACTGCTCTAGCCTGTTCTATCCTGATCCATTCATTGACTATTCATGCAGAAGGTATCTCTAGCTGGATGGGGAACTACCAATTTGAGTGAGGGGGATAAGCTATTTCCTCTTTATTTTTTTTAGAATATTTAGAAGTCCTTTCCAGGATAGGGTGATCTAGAGTATCAGCATCGACTCCATAAGGGCATAAGCTTGATACCCAAAGGCAGGCTAGAAACTAGAGTTGTATGCAATGAGTTATTTTTTAAAAAGTCCCCTAAAAATTCCTCAATCAGCTTTTGAAGAATGGAAACGGTGACATGGAGTTACCCTCCCTGACAGGACATAGCATTGGCTGCTGCTTTACCTGTATTGTTTGACTGGGGTATCTAGGAGTCGTTATAGTTGTTAAAATACCTACTACCATAACATAAAAATAAGATGATGTAGGCCTTGCTCCAGGTTTTACAACAGAGACTCAAAGAAGAAATGTTTTCGTTCTATCCTGGCTTCTAGTGTGTTTCTAGGCATAGTTCAGAGTGTTGTTAATGACCTTTAAAGTGCTATGCTAGGGGTCCACAACCTTGTTGAGCCCATGCACACTTGGAGAATGTTGAGTTAAAATGCAGTTCCCAACAGAGCCTCTTTAGAGCAAAAGGAGTGAGAGCAATGACAAGTGCAGATGCAGCAGCTTCCTTTATTATTTTGTTTTCCCTGCCCCCCCCCCTATTTTTTTCAGGTATAGTTTCTTTGCAAGCCTGAAAGGAATGCTGCTTTTAAAGGTAACAAATAAAGCTGGTAACGAAACACAAGCTTCATTCAAATGTGAAAATGAGGTTGGTTTGTTTGCAAATGAAAAATTATGCAAACTCTCCTGCCTACCTGTGTGCTCAGATTGCCCAGGGGCTAGTCTAAAAATCACATCAGCAGTAAACAGTGTCTATCAGCTCCCTCTGCTTAAATAGCATTGCAAAGGAAGCTTACGCAAATGTTTGTTTCATTAAAATGCTATTCATGTTTTGATGTGGCTCTTTCATGGAGTAACAACCAGCAGGGCAGGCGGAATCAAACTGTTCTGACTGCTTTGTTGATATTTATGGGTTTGTGCCAGCTTGCTGGGATGGATGGGACAGACACTCAGAGAAATAAAAAGCATTTAACGAAAGCTGATGAGCAAAGTGTGTATAGTTCAAGAGATAACATATGGGCCCGAATTCCATTTGTATCATTAAGCATGCCGTGTCGGGTATACTGTGCAAAGCTGCAACTATGCATTTTGGTACCTAGTGCAGAGTTGAAAAATCTGTGCGTGCTGGACTGCAGTCCAATTTACATGTTGGGTTGATGTTGTTGTTTCTAAACCAGTTAAAAAGTTAGCACTCCCCACATTTTGGAAGCTTATGGAGGAAGAAGAGGAGGAGAGTTGGATTTATACCCTGCCCTTCACTCAGAGTGGCTTATAATCTCCTTCCTTTCCTCTCCTTACAACAGAAACCCTGTGAGATAGGTTGGGCTGAGAGAGCTCTGAAAGAAGTGTGACTGACCCAAGGTCACCCAGCTGGCTGCATGTGGAGGAGTGGGGGATCAAACCTCGTTCTCCAGATTAGAGTCTGCTGCTCTTAACCACTACACCATCTACAGAAGGCTGAAATCAGCTTGGCAATTTGTTGTGGAACATAGATAACCATTCATTCTGTGTGATATCATGGTTAGAGTGCTAGAAAGGAATGGGGTGATCCAGGCTCAAATCCCCAGTCTGCCACAGAGACTTGGTAGGTAACTTTGGGCTAGTTGCTCTTTCTTAGCTTAACCTTCCTCACAGGGTTGTTGTGAGGATAAAGTGGAGAATAGGAGACCCATGTATGTAGCCCTGAATTCCTTGAAGGGGAGTAGGATAAAAATGTGATAAATAGATCATTTCCTTGCGCAATAGTTTAAAAAATAGTCTCCAGAAACCTTCCCACTTAGAACAAACTGGGGCCAGAAACAATACGGAGAAAATACATGGCTGTAAGGAAGAGGTAGGGTTATCCTACCAGGTTTCGTGATCATGATGTGTATACGCATGCACACACACATGCACGCACACACATGGAAGTTATTGTCTTTGTTGGCTCCAAAGAAACTTTTATAGGACATACGGAATATTGTTTGACCACTTTCAAAAGCAAGTGAAACACAGATAACATGCCAACTACTCACATCCTGAATAAAATAACAGTTGGCATTGATTTTCTAATTCATCATGGGGCTGGATCCCAAGACCCACAAACAAAACAGGCCTTTCCTGACTCCTGAACCCCACCCGACCCCCACCATTCTGGGAATGGGGACAGGGTCAGGAGACCATCCAGAATGTCACAGATTATAGTTCAGGGCACTATAGCAGTTAGGAAGTCCACTGGAAACGTAAAGGTGCCTTTTGCTCATGCAAGTATCCCTTAAGAATCAAGTCGTTATAGGTAGGGTTTTAGGCCTGATCTAAATGGGACATCCATGAGACCAAGGAATTCACCTGTACAATTTCACACTTGCACAGAATCACAGCATCTTAGCTAAATACAGCCACTCCCCTGTGCAAAGTAACTACCTGTGCTTATTTAATATGCCAGGATCCATAGCACAGGAAGGTGTGGTGCTGGTTTTCTCATTAAGCATGCATAGCTGCTTTAGATGGATTGGTGTTCAGTTTAAATATACTGTGAACACGAAAAGTAGCCAGGGTAAGTTTCTCTTGCCTAGTAGGGCTTAAAATGAGCCCTAACTAGGGCTGCCAAATGCCCCCGGGGGGCAGAATTCCCCCTGCTTTCAAGCCCCGATTTCCGCTCCCGTGAAATCGGGGCCCGGGGGAAACCCCACCCCCGCGTGTGCATCACCCGGAAGTGACGTCGCACGCTGGGGGCAGGGCCACGCCATTTGAGGGGGAAACTCTTTGTTTTCCCCTCAAATGGCGTGGCCCCGCCCCCAGCGTGCGACGTCACTTCCGGGTGACGCGCATGCCTAAGACACCGGCTGGGAGCCCCCCGCTCCCGGCCGAAAAACATTTGGCAACCCTAGCCCTAACAGTGCAGTCCTAAGCACAGTTATACCCAGGGCTATTTTTGGGCAGGAACGCACAGGAATGGAGTTCTGGCTGGCTCCTGAGTTGGCCACGCCCAGCAGGAACTCATTAGCATAATAGGCCACACCTAACAGCAGACACTCGTTAGGATTGGCTACATTAGGGATGTGTGGCCTAACATGCAAAGAAATTCCTGCTACAAAAAAAGCTCAGGGTTTTGACACCAAAGTAAACAGAATAAGAAGCAAAAGGTGGTTGTGGCTGGATGACCACACTTCTGGTAACATGTGGGATGTGGCCTAATATGCTAATGAGCTGTGCTGTCAGGGGTGTGGCCTAATATGCTTATCCTAGGAATGGTGTAGCACACCCCACTTGCCAGAAAAAAGCTGTTACCAACTCCAGCCAGCACAGGAACCCTAGACTATTATGCCAGACCTGAGGACTCACTTCAACAATTGGCTGGTGTGGCAGGGGTTTGTATGTTTGTTTTCCCAGCAGAGATACTTAAGACACCTGCCAGTTTTGTTCCGGTTCTGCTATCAAATCATAAACAGGGAGTCAGGTTTTTGTCAAGCAGTTCAGCTGTTCATGAACCACTTCAGCCTCTTTAATAGGTTACTTTTTGTGTATGCAAGTAGTCCTGTATGATCAGCAGCATTTCACACATACACATAGCCCAACGAGAGACACAGTTTCCCTGACACACATTGGCCTGTGTCAGGAGTCTGCAGAATGCTGCCATTCAGATAAAGAGTGGCCAAACCAATCTGCCAATGATTATAAACCCTACTTCTTTTTTTCCACAAAGGTGCCATTTGGTATTCAAAGGCCATGTTATCAACTTTATTTCACACATGCATTTTCACATAGCCATACAGGAACCATAGTTCCACAGGGGTATAAGATTGCCTGCCAAGGGGAGCAATCTCCTGGCCTCACATTGTCCTGTGGAATAGCAGGAAAGAGAAACACAAGGGGACATCAGGATGATGTCAGTGATTTCCCCTTCCCAAGCTCCTCCCCCAAATTGCTCCTAGGGATTGGGAGCAGAGGGCTGGTAACCTTGTAGTTCCCCCCCCTGCATGATTGCACTACCTGTCCAACCATGACTACTGGGAAGAAACAAGTTTACCTACTGTGCAGATACAAAATTAGTTGCAAGGCAGAAGAGGTCGAACTCCATCACCAAAGCTATTGTACAGTGGGTTGTATCTAACTACTTCTTCAGCTGGTGAAAACGGGAGGGGTGCCTTTGACCCCCAAAAGGGCCAGGCTGGGAATCATGGGGCCCTTCATGGACAAAAGCCTTGTTGGACAGCACCTGTACTAATGAGAAGAATTGAGTGAGATCACTTGAAAGAGCTTTCTGGATACAACCCACTTGTTCAGCTGCTCTTTGAGCTGGACAGCAGCAAACCAATCCAAGGCTCAGCTCATGTATTATCAGCTGGAAATTAGAAATTGCTCCAGCTCTGAGACTCAGGGAAGAAGGTCAATCCTGCCTTTCCTGAAGTGCTGGGACTCAATTGCTTGCTGCACTTGTGCACTAACTGCTAAGTCTGTGCCCAAAGTAACTTCTGGGAATGAAGAGATCTTTTAAATCAAACTTTTGAAAAAATTGGATGGAAGGAAATGAAGAGGCACTTGCTTTTTTTATATCAAATTGCAGCTGGCTTCAGTCACCAGGTCACCCAAGCCTAGGGCACTCACTCCAATCTTTCATATCTGAAATGCAGCCAGCATGAAGAGTTTTCATCTGGGTAGCTTTGATGCTTTGCACCATTAACCTTCAAAGGACATATTGTTGCTGCAAACAAACCTTAATTTTGTATTCACATAAATTTGACAGGATACACTTTGAAATGAAGCTGTTTCTTTCAGCATATATATCTGTCAGCCACATTTTACTTAATGTTTCCTGATCCAAGGAATTTGCAAATTGCCTTCCTCTGCTAAGTTATGTACATTCTAACAGTCACAGCAAAAAAGGGCATTTTGCAAAGTTGCCAAGTTATGCAGAGATTAATTTTACAAACAGCAAAAAGCATCCAAACAAGCACCAGTTCTTGTCACCATGTAGTGCTTATTTAAAGTCTCCTTCCAGGTGAGAATTCACAGGCCTTGCTCATTACCAACTCGACATGCCAATCCCGAGGGTCGACTCACATTCAGCAATCAAGACAAAACACAACGCAGGTGGCATCACTGTAATTAAATCAGACTCCAGGGTAGAGATAATGGCAAATTACAAAATGGCTTGAGAAAGTGACAATCGTTACTCTTTGGGGGTCCTTATGTTCTATACATACTTTTAAGACGTCACAGAAAATTCTTAATTTAAAGTAACTCTGAAAGATCAAGGCAAAGAAGGGATCAGAGTCAGTAAACAATGCTAGGCTTATCAGCAGTGCATCTCTTTGTCAGAGCTTCTACTCCAGCACTCCTCTGTTTTCAACAGAAAATGACTAGTTTCTAATCCAAACACCACAACATAAGAACATAAGAACTTAAGAGAAGCCAATGTTGGATCAAGCCAATGGCCCATCCAGTCCAACACTCTGTCACACAGTGGCCAAAAATACCAGGTGCCATCAGGAGCTCCAGCAGTGGGGCCAGGACACTAGAAGCCCTCCCACTGCTGCCCCCCCCCCAGCACCAAGAATATAGTGCATCACGTGCCCCAGACCGAGAGTTCCTACCTATACCTTGTGGCTAATAGCCACTGATGGACTTCTCCAAATGCAAAAAGTCATGTATTTCCATACATTATATTTGCATTTATAATTAGCTGGGGGTTGGTAAGCTGCATATATAGTCATCTTGTATGCCTAATGTTAGAGGGGGCTGACCAAATGAACCACCCACCCACCCCATCCAGGAGTCCCAATGCGTGGGTAAGGCCCAAATATACTTGCTCATGTCATGACCTGATAAAATGTATAAGATACCCCCAATACACACAATCTCCTGGGTCATAAAAGAAAATTTTCTATTTTCTCTCTGAATCAACATAAATACAATCTATCACAATAATGGGTTTGCAGACCAACCTAGCCCCCCTCAGGCCCTGGTAGTGTAGCCATTCTCGCCCCCACACATGGTTGTAGCACCATGTTTGGCTTAAACAAAAACCATAATGCATGATTCTATATGTGATGGGCAACCAGACAGTTTAATGTTGAGCTTGCAGTCACAGCACCAATTCTATCAGAAGTGGATTGACAAAAACAGGAAGTGAAGTCCTCAGGAGGACACTCTTGTGACATCACTGCTTTGAGCCCAGCGAAACATACGAAGACTCATCCCAGCCCCACTGGAGTCAATTGGCCCTCAAACTGACCCTGTCCCCACTGTCTCCGTACCGGACTATTATTAATCCTGGAAGGAAATGACATGAGCTTTTGACTTTTTTTGACAAAATGACTTTTTGCTTGCCTTCTGGAGCAAACAGCTCAGGGGATGTCAGTTTTAGGGCTGCCACTTACCCATTTCTGGTGGGACACTTCCAGCAATGCTCCCCATCCCCCGCCTTCACTCAATGGAGTGGTGGTTGGGGGATACAGCATCAATCAACACTTGGACATCAACTTCTGTTTCAAAACAAGAAGAGATGTCACATGATGCTCTGGAAATTTCAAAATCTGTATGACTTTTGCTATAAAGATTTGAAGACTCCTATAGCATTGCTTCCGGTTCCAAAAGACAAATTGATGTCCCAGAAATGTCTACCCAAGGGAGAGGGTTAAATGTCCTCTCTCCCCATTCAGAGCGTGTTCCAAACTGGAGACTGCTGAGGCTGCTGTTTTCCTTTTTAAAATGCTGGGACATCCTCCCTACACCATTCCCAATTTTGCCCTTGACTAATTTAAATCCCACCAATCTAAAAAAAACCTAAGTCTCAGCTAAATATTTTTTGAACTGGGCTCATGCTGTTTAATCAACAAGTAATCTTCCTTTCCATGTGGCTAACAAAGGATCAGGAAGGTTATTTCAGATAATTCCATTACAGATTGATGCATCAATATAGTTCAGTTGGATTTCTCTACTTGTAACACTCTCAAATCCCAAAATGACTTTACGAGCCATTTCAGATTCTGTCATTTCATTGCAAGAAATTAAGCCCATTTAATATTCTTTCATAAGAGAGAGCAATGAACAAAACCTCCACAAAAGTGAAATTTTAAAGATGCTAAACACAAGAGAAAAAGAGAAATCTCCCAAGCAATAAAAATTCTATGCTATGCTGCTTTGAAAATAGGAGGGGGGGGGGGGAATCAGCGCTCATTCCAGGGAGGCTCTCCACTGGAGACAAGCTTTTTGTAAATTACACTGTTGCGATGATATAAAAGTATTTCATGTAGCCATAAACTGGCAGGCATGCAAGAGCTGGCTTATTAATATTGCACGGTGCAAGGATAAATTAAGAGGAAAGTGCATCGCTGTGTAGGTTTTACTCTGCGTCATTTGCTAGTGCCTGTGACAAGTACCAAAATACAATGAAACCCTAAACAACAGCCAAAACCTGTGTATATAATGTTATGGAATATTAACCAGAAGCATTCTATTCACCTAATTCTTCTGCTTTGAAGAGCAGCTAGATTCAAGTCCAGTAGCACCTCAAAGACAAACAAGGTATTAATCGTACGTTTTCTAGAGTCAAAGCCCCCTCCATCAGGTACCTGGCAAAGGGAGCTTTGACACTTGAAAGCTTATACCATGAATATCTTGTTGGTCTCTAAGATGCTACCAGACTAGAATCTAGCTGTTCTACTGCAGACCAGGGCTGCTGTACACTGAAGCCACTTTCAGGAGGTGGGTCTTCATGGCGATTACCCTGTGCAAGAAAAAGACACCCTCTAGATTGCTTCCTTAATTCACTCTTTTTAAAAAATAGGGAACCTTTGTCCTGCTACCCTTCTTTAACAGTCATCAGATTCAGACAGATGGGAAGCCCAGGTCCAACTGACCCCTGACCATTTCAGCACCTATATGGTACCCACTGATGATTCTTTTTAATACCAAAAGGGAAATTTCTGTCATGGGGCTGAATTGGGAGAACAGCTAGCCAAGTGCCAGCTTAAGGCCTCACTATGGGAGGATTGATACAGAATTGGTACAGAATTCCGCTGCTCAGTTATTATTGGGATCTAGGTGGAGTCTATATATTACACCCTTTCTATAGTCATGATATTGGCTGCCTATCAGTTACTGGGTTCAATCCAGTGTACTGGGTTTCCCATACAAAACCCTTAATGCCTTGGGCCTTCACATCTATAGGGATGCTTTAGGCTGATCCTGCATTGAGCATGGGGTTGGACCAGATGACCTGTATGGCCCCTTCCAACTCTGTCATTCTATGATCTGCAGTACCACCTCTCCTTCTATGCTCCGTCATGACAGCTTCGCTCATCTGAGCAAAGCCTTCTGAAACTGCCACCCTGCAAATACACTTTCTATTGTGGCCCCCACCCTGTAGAATGGCCAGCCTAAAGAGGTCAGGAAGGCTCCCACATTTATGTCATTCCACAAACGATATAAACCAGAAATTGTTCTGAAAGGCTTTTTTATAAAGGTAATGGGGGTATAATAGAATGGTTCAGGGAGGCAATTGTACAAAAGGAACAGGACTGCAGTATATGCCACTGTGTGTGGTATGTACTGTCTGTTTATTGTAATGATTACCCTGCTTTTATTGTTTCCTGCTTATTAATTCCATCTTCTGTATTGTTTGACACATCATGTCTGATAGTTTTTGCATAGTTTCTAATTCTGGTCACCCGAGGCCCTGTTATATTGCTGGTCAGATGTCTCATGCAATTTGATTGCATTGTTTAAACTGTGTAATTCCCCTTGAGTCTCAGGGAGAAAGGTGGGCTATAAAGAACAAACACTACTTCACTTTTGTATTGATGCAGAAATAAAGTTTTCATATTTATATTTTCAGTGCCTTTTCTGTGAGAATAAGTAGTGTTATTCTTTATCCTACAGGATATCTCATTATAATGTTTAGAGCCTGACCTGCCTGTATGGGAAAGACAGAGAGTCTAGAGAACCAAATACATTAAGTTCCCAGGTATCACCATCACTAACCACTGCAGAAGGTACAGTACCAGTGATGCTTACCTGTATCAGTGATGCTTAGCTGTAATGTCAAAACCCCTCTGAGATGCACTTTACAGTGGAATCCTAAACAGAATCACACCATTTGCTTCAATAGATTTACAAAGGTATATCTCCACTGCTCACCACTTAATTCTCCTCTCCCCCATTTCACTTGTTTCTGGCTTCCAGACTGTCTGCACTTCCCACTTTTAAAAGTATTAGCTGTGAGGAAGTATACTCCTCTTCTCCCTGGAGAACACAGATGTGTTTTTCCTACCCATCACTCTTTTGCTCCAGTTCGGTAAGACTGACTGCGCACATATTCCCAACATGCCACAGTTGCAATGAAGCAATTTATCAAATCCACAGAATTCACAACGGCAAGATCCTGCATTTCATAGTTGTCTGCGGTGTCAGAAGCTGCTAATGGCCCATAAAATTTAGCAACTTCTCCATAAGCTGTTGGTTAATGAAAAATCAGTTAAATTGTTCACAGATCACTTGCAGCTGTGCCCTTTTGATTTGTTTTAGTGTGCCTGGCAAAGGTTACATTAGCTGTGGAGAAGTAAAGAATATAGACAAGGTGGACCAAGGTGGGAGGAGCATTCTTTGCCCTCCAGGGATTCCGGAGGTTCTGTGGAAACTCTCCAGATCTCTTAAATACTGAAGGCACCATAGAATTTTCAGGTTACAATTAATTGTACAGCAACAGTATGGTTCTGAAATAGCTGTAAAATAAAGAATGTGTGTGGGACATAAACATGAATGGAGGTAGTGGTGATGAGCAGACATCACTCATTCCTCTTGACCTTTATGTTTTTACCTGAAGTGGTACATTTTGCTGAGTCTTTGATCATGAATATGATGCCTTTCTTTCCTACATCTCATGTGTGCATAAGCTCTGTTCACAGCTTCAGGTTAGAGTGTACATGCCGGCAGGGGTAATTTCCTGCAGGAGTGCACAGGAGCAGAGCTCGGGCAGTAAAGAGCCCAGGGGGCGGGCACATGCAACAAGCCCCAACCCCTGCTCCCAGCAGCCCTCAGTCAGAGCAAGAAGCAGCCAGGTAAGTTGCAGAGCCCGCCCTTCCCCCTGGTCCGAAACAATCCAGTGGCCCCTTTAAGACCATGTTTTATTCAGGTACAAGCTCTCCCTCCTCTGCAAGGACAGATCTGCACGTTCCCCCCCCCCCAATAGCTAGCAATCCAAAACAGTCCAGTGGAGCCTGAGCAGTGAGTCTTGCCTTCTGTCACACTTCCAGTGATGTCAGGGGGTGTGGCATATGCAAATAAGTTATGCTAATGACCCCTCCAAGGGTGAGCATACCCCAAAATTCAGGAAAACAAAAAGGATGCCCTTCCCAAATCTAAATTCATATGATTTTTTGGGAGTGTTAGTAGTTTGAGACCAATGTTCCCTCTAAGCTGTGGAGTCTTGTGAGCAAAAATTCTATTTTGTGAGCTACGCGCAGGGCTCTAGTCGGGGGGGAGCTCTCAGGTACGGAGCTCCGGAAGAGAACCTCTAGGGGGCGGGGCGGTCACGTGGTGAAGCCCCGCCCCCTTCTTTACCCCGCCCTCTGCTTCGATCCTCATTCCGTTTGGGAATGAGGATGAAGCAGGAGGGTAAGTAGCCGGGCCTTCTGACACACTTCCGGTGATGTCAGGGGGTGTGGCCTTCTGTCACTTCCGGTGATGTCAGGGGGCGTGGCATATGCAAATAAGTTATGTTAATGAGTTATGCTAATGAGCTCCGGCAGCTCTTTTTCTACAACAAGACCCCTGGCTACGCGCATTAAAGTTGTGAGCGAGTGACTTGGCTACTGCATAAATTAGTTTGCTCTGGAGCCATCCTTCCTGAGCTAAGACAAAAATGTGTGAGCTGGAGGCTGAAAAACTGTGAGCTAGCTCACACTAACTCATCTTAGAGGGAACACTGTTTGAGACTCCATTTTGTGTAGGCTTTTTCAGATTCTGGAATTTGGGGACCATGTTTTTTGCCCTTCCTCCCCCCAGAGATAGCAGGAACATTTAAAGAGAGGAAGCATCCCCTGGCAAACAAAGGTTTGGAAGTTCATGTACCCTTTAAATTTTACAGGGCCATTATTTTTTATGGGAAGACCTGGCCTCTTAACTACAGAGGCCAGGACTACCCCCAAAGAAAATAGTGACCCTTTAAAATTTAGAAGACCGCATGCACCACCAAGCAGCCAGAGACCATTATCTCCTTCCCTTTTATCTGCACTTTTTTCTGTTGACAGTCCCCATCCTAAGCCACTTCTCAGGGGCCCTGAGGAGTTCTTGCTAAAGGCAAGAAGAAATTACAGTGGGCATGATGGGCAAGCTCCAATTGCCTTCTGTAATGTCTGAGCATTTAGGGAAACAGTAATGGGTACAAGAGCTTGCAGCTTGGCTCCAATGGTCCTCATGAGGGGCACAGGTTTGCATTAGATTACTTTGCCACAATAACAGCTCTGTCCCCAGCAGGAAGGAAGGTGGGGAGAAGAACCCTATCTATGGCAAGTGGAAGTAAATATGGGAAGAGATGAGGAAAGGAGGAGGAGAATAGAGGATTTGGCACCTGCAACAGTTAGAACACTTTTAGAGACACCACATACAATCCACTGAACCCAAGCTTATAGTTTCCATAGTCCCAGCTTCCACTGGAAGCACCATATCAAAGGCCCCGATTCTTCTTCAAAGATTTGCAGGTGGCAACCAACAAAAACTTCCGTCAATTGGATAGATATTAGTAAAGCGCAAACAGTTTTTCATCCCTCCTCAAAAACTGCAGCCTTCCATTTCCTCCATCTCCTGACTATTTCGTTTAATTGAAACTTTATGCTATAAATAAGGATGGAAGAAGAAATACTGAAAAATTCAGCATGCTCCCACACACAGCTTTGATATTTAAATGGAGGAATCCCCATATACACAATGAGGAGGAGGAGGAGGATTTACACCCCACACTTCACTCAAAGTCTGCATCTCCCCACAACAGACACCCTGTGAGCAATGCTCCCTCTAAGCTGTGGAGTCTTGTGAGCAAAAATTCTACTTTGTGAGCTACTGGCATGAAAGTTGTAAGTGAGTGATTTGGCTACTGCATAAATTATTTTCCTCTGGAGCCATCCTTCCTGAGCTAAGACAAAAATGTGTGAGTCAGAGGCTAAAAACTGTGAGCTAACTCACACTAACTAAGCTTAGAGGGAACACTGCCTGTGAGGTAGGTGGGGCTGAGAGAGAGCTGAGAAACTGCTCTTAAGAGAACAGCTCTGAGTAAATTGTGACTGACCCAAGGTCACCCAGCTGGCTGCATGTGCAGGAGTGGGGAATCAAACCCAGTTCTCCAGTTCAGAGTCTGCCACTCTTAACCATTACACCAAACTGGCTGTCAGCAAACTGAAGCCAGATACTGGGAACAAATAGAGGACACTGTCATTCTTATGTTCCCCTTGTTAACTTTCAGCTCATCACCACTACCAACAGAACGTTGGACTGAGTGGAAGTAATTTATCCATAACCATAAACAGATAATAAAAGATACAGATGGGGTCTGAGCAACAGAACATTGGTTGTGGTCAGATGACAGGCTTGGCACAGTCTGACCAGACCTCTATTTTATTTGGTGTAATTTGTTCCAGAGAGGTTTGTCCAAACATGGCACCCTTAACCCACCTCACCACATGCTCACTCTGTGGTTGACCATTCGGGTTATTGCTGCATGGTAACTATGGCGGCAGGTGGGTGGCATCCTTTTAAAAAAAAAATTTCACGCATGCTCATTTGAAGCACCACTCCATTTTGACAGCTCCGCAATCCCCCCACTAAATACTGCGGCCCAGCTCATCCTCCTCTGGTTTGCCTCTCATCCTTGGAATGCAGGGGTAATAGCTTTACATGCAGATTTACACGAGGGTAGCCCCATTAACTTCAGTACATTTACTCTTGTGTCAATCATGGGATGTGCTCGAACAGCAACTTGGAAGGCTTTCCAACCCCAGGAAAAAGGAGAGAGGGGTTTTTTTTGGGGGGGGGGGATTGGTTGCTCAAAAATAACTCCCTTGGGGGTCCCAACTCAGAAAAACTACTTGGCTGCTTGGACACACAAGCAGTGATTGATGACACTAGGGGTGACTATGTGCGTAGATCGTTAACATTTTTTTTTAAGGGCAAAGATGGAATGGAAGGTTCACACTTCCCAACTAACTTGAGTTCGCAACAGGGGAGAAATGTGGGGTGAAAGCACTGACATCCGTAAAGACCAGACTTTCTCTGGTGTCCAATAGCTAAGATTGGAAGACAGGTCAGAATGGGGTGCCAACGACTGGGGAATGGAAGGCAGATGTTGCTGTGTGACTGTGCACTTTAAATCCAGAAGGGAACAGCAATGATATCGGATCAAACTGCTTGTCTGACTGTAGCCACTGAGTCTCTCAAATAACTAACATTTGCTCCATTTAACAGAAGACCAACTAGTGAAGCAGAGTTCCCCCAAACAAACCAAAGCAGAGATGAAATCCAAAATCCAAACACCAAAGTCCCCAGAGAGCATTCCATTCAAATAATCCCTCCCCAAACATTCACTTCCCAAGCAAACTCTCTCAGATTCCCCCTACGCCCTCCCAGATCAATTCCCTTAAAACCATCCATTTCCCACTCCAGATCCAGTGTAACAGGCCAGAGGGGTTATTCTGGCCTAGGCTAGAGTAACCCTGGGTTAATCTGGCCGGCTGTAACAGGCCAGATTCACCTCCCCCCGGCCAGAGTAACCCCGGGGGTTCTCTGGCCGGGGGGGGGGGGGAATGGGGGGGTTATTCTAGCCTAGGCCAGAGTAACCCCGGGGGTTCTCTGGCCGGGGGGGGGGGGGAATGGGGGGGTTATTCTAGCCTAGGCCAGAGTAACCCCGGGGGTTCTCTGGCCGGGGGGGGGGGGGAATGGGGGGGTTATTCTAGCCTAGGCCAGAGTAACCCCGGGGGTTCTCTGGCCGGGGGGGGGGGGGAATGGGGGGGTTATTCTAGCCTAGGCCAGAGTAACCCCGGGGGTTCTCTGGCCGGGGGGGGGGGGGAATGGGGGGGTTATTCTAGCCTAGGCCAGAGTAACCCCGGGGGTTCTCTGGCCGGGGGGGGGGGGGAATGGGGGGGTTATTCTAGCCTAGGCCAGAGTAACCCCGGGGGTTCTCTGGCCGGGGGGGGGGGGGAATGGGGGGGTTATTCTAGCCTAGGCCAGAGTAACCCCGGGGGTTCTCTGGCCGGGGGGGGGGGGGAATGGGGGGGTTATTCTAGCCTAGGCCAGAGTAACCCCGGGGGTTCTCTGGCCGGGGGGGGGGGGGAATGGGGGGGTTATTCTAGCCTAGGCCAGAGTAACCCCGGGGGTTCTCTGGCCGGGGGGGGGGGGGAATGGGGGGGTTATTCTAGCCTAGGCCAGAGTAACCCCGGGGGTTCTCTGGCCGGGGGGGGGGGGGAATGGGGGGGTTATTCTAGCCTAGGCCAGAGTAACCCCGGGGGTTCTCTGGCCGGGGGGGGGGGGGAATGGGGGGGTTATTCTAGCCTAGGCCAGAGTAACCCCGGGGGTTCTCTGGCCGGGGGGGGGGGGGAATGGGGGGGTTATTCTAGCCTAGGCCAGAGTAACCCCGGGGGTTCTCTGGCCGGGGGGGGGGGGGAATGGGGGGGTTATTCTAGCCTAGGCCAGAGTAACCCCGGGGGTTCTCTGGCCGGGGGGGGGGGGGAATGGGGGGGTTATTCTAGCCTAGGCCAGAGTAACCCCGGGGGTTCTCTGGCCGGGGGGGGGGGGGAATGGGGGGGTTATTCTAGCCTAGGCCAGAGTAACCCCGGGGGTTCTCTGGCCGGGGGGGGGGGGGAATGGGGGGGTTATTCTAGCCTAGGCCAGAGTAACCCCGGGGGTTCTCTGGCCGGGGGGGGGGGGGAATGGGGGGGTTATTCTAGCCTAGGCCAGAGTAACCCCGGGGGTTCTCTGGCCGGGGGGGGGGGGGAATGGGGGGGTTATTCTAGCCTAGGCCAGAGTAACCCCGGGGGTTCTCTGGCCGGGGGGGGGGGGGAATGGGGGGGTTATTCTAGCCTAGGCCAGAGTAACCCCGGGGGTTCTCTGGCCGGGGGGGGGGGGGAATGGGGGGGTTATTCTAGCCTAGGCCAGAGTAACCCCGGGGGTTCTCTGGCCGGGGGGGGGGGGGAATGGGGGGGTTATTCTAGCCTAGGCCAGAGTAACCCCGGGGGTTCTCTGGCCGGGGGGGGGGGGGAATGGGGGGGTTATTCTAGCCTAGGCCAGAGTAACCCCGGGGGTTCTCTGGCCGGGGGGGGGGGGGAATGGGGGGGTTATTCTAGCCTAGGCCAGAGTAACCCCGGGGGTTCTCTGGCCGGGGGGGGGGGGGAATGGGGGGGTTATTCTAGCCTAGGCCAGAGTAACCCCGGGGGTTCTCTGGCCGGGGGGGGGGGGGAATGGGGGGGTTATTCTAGCCTAGGCCAGAGTAACCCCGGGGGTTCTCTGGCCGGGGGGGGGGGGGAATGGGGGGGTTATTCTAGCCTAGGCCAGAGTAACCCCGGGGTTACTCTGGCTGGGAGGTTAATCCGGCCTGTTACACCGGCTTGTTAAGCTTACCATATACTGACTGTCAGGCAACAGGGTCTCCAAACTGGGTTGAATTTGCATGACCGAGTATATGTAGATAGGGAGTGACGGCAGCATGGTATAGCCTAATCTCATCAGATCATGGAAGTTAAGCAGGGTCAATACTTCGAGGGGGGACCACCAAGGAAAACTCTGTAGAAGAAGGCAATAGCAAAGCACCTCTGCTTCTCACTTGTCCTGAAAACCCCTTGCTAGGGTCATCATGAGTCAGCTGCAACCTGACAGCACTTAAGTACAGGACTGGTTTTAAAACTCTTACTCCTTCCTTTAATTTCCCCCAGTTCCAGTTTTTGCCATTTACCTCAACAAAGTGGCCTGTAGGCGACAATTAATGCACATGCTGGTAAAGATTGAAGGTCAAAGAAGACGGGACGGCAAAGGATGAGATGGTTAGACAGTGTCATAGATGCAACGAACATGAAATTGGGCAAACTTCAGAGGACAGTGGAAAACAGGAGGGCCTGGCGAGATCTTGTCCATGGGGTCGCGAAGAGTCGGACTCGACTGTGCAACTGAACAACAACAAAAAAGCAGGCAAATTCTTCTACACTTGGGCCAGTTAACATTACCACAGAATCTATTGAGAAGGGAAAGCACTGTTTAAAGCATTTTAGGAGGGTTGAGAATACTTTCTCTGTCTTTCCCACACATATTAATACTTTCACATCATTCCCACTTCTTCTGTTATTTTCCCTCTTAACTCATACACAGGTCTGAGGTGATTTAAGAAAAATGGGAGAAAACACTGCAAAAGGACTTAAGACTCTGTAGGTCAGTCAGCCATTTTATGGTGGTTGAACAAAATATTTTAGGTATTTAGGTATTTGTGCATGTTTCCCTCACACAAGGTATAAAACCTAAGCCAGCAGCTCCTGTCTGAGGGGCAGTAGAAGACTTCAAACATGTGTCTTCCCAACCACACATGACATCAAATGTCTTTTCTCTGTACCTCTTCTTCATGGCAGGTGGAGTCCCTATGATTGCATCTGGCAGCATTCCACACAACAAATAGGACTAAACTGCATTTCCATCCATAGCAGAACATTTTTATCCCACCTTTTCTCCAAGGAGCTGAGAGCCGCATACACAGTTCCCTCCCTTTTTCTTCTCAACAACCCTGTGAGGTAGGTTTGGCTGAAAAAGAGTGACTGGCCTCAGGTCATCCAGTGAATTTTATCGCTGTGTAGTATTTGAGCCGAGGTGTTTCAGGTCCTGCTCTAATACTGTAACTACTATACCACACTGCTCTCTAAACTGAAACATTGGCCTCTAGGCTCCAGAAATGCCATCTCGAAGCACCCCTCCCCCAGTAAAAACAAATGCTTTTCACTGTGTGGAATTTCTTGCTTGCTTTCAAGGGGTCAGTTTAGCATGCGACACACTGTGAAAAGACACACCGGTGAGGATGTGAGAGGTGCTCAGCCAGACTGTCAAGAAAAAAAATGTCCTGTCCCTTTAATAGAGGTTTAGTCTGCAGAAATCTGCCGCTGAAGCTTTTCATGGCACAGAGCTAAACAACATCATCTGATGATTGCTGCAGATCAAACTGATATTAAAGGGACAGTTAAAGGGACCCACTTCAAAGCTGGCAGCTCTAGCCTGACTAGCTTCAAAGTAGTAAAAAGAAATCAGAATTGTAATAATAAAAGTAATGTCTTTCAAGGCTCACAATGGGAACAAGCCACACTCTGAGACTCCCGCATCAAGGACTTTCACAAAATAACAGTAACCAACCAAATCAAAGGCATTATGGGGAATAAAACTTCCTACCTGAAAGAGCCCCAGATTTCAGAACAGGTTAACTATGTTATTCCATTGACCTGGGCTGAATGTTATAGCCTGTGTTACAACGCAATGGACAGCAGAGTTCACAGTTATATAAAAATAGATTTCCACTTATTTCCTCAAAAAGTGAATGTTTAAGGTGACCGATGGGAGGGGCAAGATCCTTCTACCTTTAACAATGCAACTCTAAGCAGAGTTGCACCCTGCTAAGTCTATTGAAGTCAAAGGGATTAGAAAGGGCACAACTCTGCTGAGGATTACATTCAAGAGTGGTACAGGAAAATCAATCTTTGCAGGTGCTTTCTGCACAAGTTCTAAAAAAAACATGTCTTTCTTTTGGGAGGGGGGACCTCATTTTTCACAGGTAAGAAAGCAAGGAGGACAATTATGCCTTAATTTACAGTGCCTGGATGTAGAGCCATTGTAGAGCAATGGGGGGAATATGTTGGACCTGGAATAGTCAGTAGGGCAATCTGGCTTCCTGCCCAACTGCATCATGACCTTTGATCAGTTATCAATTACTGCAATCCTGCTTGCAGGATTGCTTTGAAGATGAAATGGGAGAAACTACCTTGACCTTCATCTAGAGGCAGATCCTTCTATTCTGGAGGGTCTCTTGATTCTCAGGACATAAAAACAGAGAAAGGTGAAAACTCCACGTTTGTATGGGAGAACTTGTGCAGATATTCTAAATAAATAACCAGAGATGCAGGATCTATTTACAGTTCTTTGCAGACTGCAAATTACAAGTGAATGTAAGGAAATCCTGTTTCCCCACTTGACAACAGTGTCAGGAAGGAAGAATTTGGAGAAGAGAAGAAGTATGGAGTTCCTGGTGTAGCAGCTGGAGTGTCAGAGCAGGATCTGGGGACAGAGGTACAAATCCCCACTCTGCCGTGGCAGCTCACTGGGTGACCTTGGGCCAGTCACTATTTCTCCACTTAACCTACCTCTCAGGGTTGTGCTTGCTGTGATTATAAAATGGAGGGAGGGAGAACAATGCTGTAATCTGCTTTGGGTAGAAAAGTAAGGAATAAATATCTAAACAAATAAAAATGAGCCTTCCCTGTTACTGTTTCCTCTCGCTGAATGTCCCTGCCCCCCACCTTTTCCCCTCATGATATTCTAGCTGTGTATTTATGAAGCAAATTCATGTGTGGAACAAGGGGGAAGAATTTCAGGAGAAAGTGGGCAGGGCACAATTCTTCTCTTCCCCCATGTTTCTTTGCTTCACAACACTGTTTTGGAGCAAAGATGACTGTCAGGGTTTTCTTCCACCGGTTTATGTGTAATCTGTAGCCAAGTCCTCAAGATATGTGCTTGGGCAAAATTACAGATAAGTAGTAAGTTATTTTCAGTATTTTTGAGAGTACAATTTTTACCTTTTCAGAGAAAAAGAAACCCCTTTCACATGAGAATCTCTAACGTTATTGTTTTGGTGGAAGTCTTCAAAACTGGGCATCTAGCACCACTTACTGGCCAAGTCATGAAAAGAGATGTTTTTAACAGATCATTTAAGGAGGAACTGAGTCCAAAGATCAGAAAACAACTTCTTCAATTAAGATGCCCTGACAACTACAGACTTATTAAAGCCAGCTTCAGAAACCACAAATAAATCCTCTCTAACTTGCACTGACTGGGTAGGGACAGGCTGCCTCCTAATTCTCTCCACTGGGGGAGCCTGAATATACATCCACTGCAGCGAAACTCTGCACCAATAGTGCTGGCATTAGAACCCGATGCTGTTGGACTGTCACCAGAACAAGGGGATAAAAAATGAGTGACAAGGAGAATGGTAAGGAAGGAGCAGAGCCTAATCAGAATCCAACATGCTCTCTCTCATGGCTTTTTCCTGCAGCTCAGTGTTACCTGCAAAAGCAGTGACTGAAGGTAAAACCGGGAAATCCAGCCCAGACAACTCTGCTTCAATACATTCATGTAACCCCTAATAACACACACACAGAGCATGCTAACAACTGAATTAATGTTGATTTCACATGTTTGGAAAGATCCTAGTGGTCAAGCTAGAAGTGACGAGGCAAGCTCATTTGTCTTCTTTCACATAAAAAAACAGTTGCCTAAAAATTTGCAGTATTAAAATAAGCCATAAAAACAAGACAGAACCCTAAACCCTAAACTAGGGCATAAAAACATTGCAAAGACATTAAAATAATGTCCTTAAACAGCCTTCTATCTAGAAGCAGATTATAAAAACAGCTTTATAAGATGGAACTTCCTATGTTAAAAAGCTCAGATAAACAGAAATATTTTGGTTTGTTGTCTAAAAAGGGCCAGGTAAGCCTCAATGGAGAGGGAATTCCACATATGTGGTGCCACCACTAGACTGAGCTCTCTCTCTCTCTGAAGCAGAACTGAACTAAATTCCTG
>NW_015167535.1:155720-225951 GCF_001447785.1 Gekko japonicus | reverse complement strand
TCCTGCTGTGTTTCCCTCTAACATTCCATCCCCTTCTCAAAGGTGATTGGATGCTGGAGTAGCACTCTCATAGGCTTAAGTGAGTGGCTGTTTCCCCCTTTGGGGGCGGGACAACCTTCATCACAATTACCACTATAGTGTTGGTTTTATTCTCTCTTTCTTAGTGTATTTTTTAAAAATTACTCCTCTTGTTCTCTGCACTTAGGCTTCTACTGTGTTTGTGTGTGTGCATACGTGTGTGTGTAGCTGACTGACCCCACAATTGCCATTTTGTAGCCCTCCTCTCTCACAGCAGCCATTTTGTGGTTGCCCTGTGTCAGGATTCCAAAGGAACCCACAAGTCCAAAAAGGTTGTGGACCCTGCTGTATGGTTTTACCATAGAGTTTCCAGAGATTCCTAGAGAGGCATGACATCACTTCCAGGTTTCCCCAGAAAAGGACCTAACGCCATTGCATCAACAGCAATATTTTACTTTTTCTGGGGTGCAGGAGATCTTCCACCCCCAGCAGGTACCTAGCAACCCTCTTAGAACCAGACCCGTAGGCAGGATTTTTTTAAATTCTGGGGGCCTTTAAATAAGTCGAGGAAGTCATGGGGCCATGGCAGGAAGTTGGGGGGCCAGGCCCCCAAATGCTCCACTGTATCTACAGGACTGCTAAGAACCCCATCACCACAAAATTTCTGGCAAAAGGCAGTATTAATCTCGTGTTAATTCAGATTTTTAAGAAGTCTGTAGATGGAAGCAAATAGAAAGCCCCACACGTTTTTGAATGCCAGCTTTCCAGAACAGTTACTGTCAGAAAATTTCATGAAATTTTGCCCATAGGGAACCTTTTGACAGTTTGCTGTCAAAGACATATCCCCCACAAGGGCAATTTCCCAGCTACAACTGAGCTGAGAATGTGGTGCTGGGATCTGAGGATGCAAAAGCAAATATATGCCTTATGAAAAGGAAATAGTAGGTTCATATTCCAAATGTCAGCCCCAAGGCTTCAATTGTAAGCATTTAATAATGTGGACACTAATGAAATTAGGAGCACTTCCTCTGTCTTGATGGAGCTTTTCTATATTAAACTAGCAAGGATTGAAGAGGTAGTAAAGCATTTCTTCTCTACAAAATGCTTTCTCCTGTCGTCAGAATAGGTATCAAAGCACATTCCCCCCTCCTTCTCCTGCATATGTTGCTGCTGCAGAAATCCCTCCTGCCCCCCCTCCCCCCCAGATGTACTTAGAGTACAGCATCAACAGGCCCCAAACTGGATGATGTCCTAATTTTTTGTTAGATTAAAAAGTATTCTTATTTTACTGCAGCATAAGCTTTTGCAAGTCATGGCTTACTTCATCAGATGCATAAATAATTCACCTACCTCTATGACTATGTACAGTTACTTATAACTCATGGATTTTCATTCCTACCTGTATCTCATTAAGGAAGCGTTGACTCTCAAAAGCTGATATCCACCAAAATCTTGTTGTGCTCTAAGGCAGGCCAGTAGCCAGGTGGGGGCATTTAAATTTCTCGGGGAACACTTTTGTAGTGTATCAGGCCCTGACAGGGCCGGGCATGCCTGGACTTGCCCAGGCACAAATACCTCTAGCTTCAGACCAAAAGACAATGGGCAAGTAGGATCCTAGCCAGGCCCAATGAAAGGGCTAGGTCCCAGGCCAAGAGGCCAAGAGGTCTCTTGGTTACTGTAAATAGCCTATCGGGAGTGGGGGTGTGTTTGGTGGTTGGTTTCCCTGAGGGAATATAAGCCGGCCTGCGAGCCGGTTAAGGTGTCTTTGTTCCTGACTAAATAAAGGTATGCTTAGCTGAAATCACTCTCCGGATTCATACTTTTCAACTTTAGATAATTTAATTATTTAATTATTTCTCCTGTGCACCCCCTTCCCTACTCATCCAATGGGGAAAAACCCCAGGCCCCACTCATGGCCTGCGCTCTCCCCTTTGCTGCTGCTGCTAAGGCAGCCACCTCTTCTCCAGCCTCCTCCGCTTTCTCCACAGCTGCCTCGGCTTGGCATCACCATCGCTGCCATCCCCCTCCCCCATCCCCAAGCAGCAGCAGCACTAGCCAAGGCCCGGGAAGCAACCACCACTGCCATGCACACAGCGCAAATCATCTAGTCCGCACCGGCGGCTCTTCCCCAGCCAATCGCCTGCCTGCCATGGGCCCAGCGCGGGAGCCTCCTCCTCCTCTCTGCCTCCGGGCCCAGGAAACAGCAGCTGTTGCCAGGCAGGCAGCGCACCTCATTTTCCCCCAGCCCACAGCAGCCTCAGCAGCTTTTCCCTGGCCAACCATCTTCCTGCCATGGGCCCCACGCAGGTGCCTCCTCCTCCTCTCCGCTGCTGGGCCCGGAAATCAGCAGCTGCTGCTGGGTGCACAGCACACCTCCTTTTCCCCAGCCCACAGCAGCCTCGACCGCTCTCCCCTAGCCAGCTGCCTGCCTGCTGGGGGCCCTGCCTGGGGGCATCCTACTCCTCTCTGCCACCAGGCCAGGAAGCAGCTACCCCTGCCACTGCCACCATGTGCACTTCCCCCCCCCCGGCCAGCCACCTGCCTGCCATGGCCTTGCAAGGGAAAGCAAGGAGACTCTTGTGGGGCTGCTGGCAGATGGGGAAAGTGAAGGGACAATGGCAGGGAGTCCTCCAGTCAGCCCAGAGAGTTGGGGGCCTGGGCTGCCTAGGAAGTTGTGGGGCCTCGGTAGGAAGTTGGGGGCCTGGGCCCCAGGAGGCCCCACTGTAGCCATGGGCGCTCTAAGGTGCTAATGGACTTGAATCTAACTGTTCTGCAGACCAATATGTAATCTTGAGCGCATACTGATTTTCACCAAGCTTCTGTTATCAAACCTAAAAGCTAGAAACTGGCATTTTAAATACAGAGAACTAGAGATATCCAAGTGTCCTGGTCTCAGGCACAATTTTTTTAGTCCTCATGAATGCTTAAAAGTGACTGGATATTTGTCTGCTTGAAACAAATACCTTGGGGGGCAATTTTACTGCGTAACAAAGCTCTTTGTTAAATGCAGTGGTTACTTCCAGATGACAATCATTTGGTTTCCATTCAAATTCTTTATGGAGAGTTTCCCTGCCTATAACTCTGAATTTGTCAGAGTGCTGGGGCATTTGTGGAAAGGACTCACAGTAGCAAGTGCTGAAGGCAATGTTTACTTTGCTAAAATCCAGAGATGAACTAATTATTGGAAGAGAAGGGCCTGAATTGGATCACAGCCCCACATTCTATAAGCTGAATACATGCATAGTAAAACAACCCCAAGAAGCCACATCATTAACATTCCATCCCAGAAAGCCTGTCATTATTAAACAGTCATCCTGCACAAAATCGCAACTAATGAGCCCTTTTGGAACAATGACAGGTACCAGTGTCACCGTAAACTGAGGAGAATAGATTGTTAACCACTAGCCAGAGAATCACAAATGTGACCACAACTGCTGTTCCAGACAGTGACACCGGGGTTGTACATTTTAAGGCTGTTTGAGTGTAATAGGCTCTGTCTAAATGAAACCAGATCTCCTAAAGTTTAGTTTAGTTCTGAAGCTCAGGCTTCCAGTCGATGCCCACTTTGCACTGAGAACAAGTGTGGTTAAGCTGCTGCGTTTAGGCAAAGTAGACCCTCCGCTCAGTTACAAAGTACACTTGGTGACCCTGGGCTGGTCACTATCATTCAACCCAACCTACTTTATGGGATTGTTGGGAAGAAAAAGGAAGCTATGTATAGGGAGGCTGCAAACTTTGTGGTGAACATGTTCAGCAAGGTAACATACTGTTTATAATAACTGTGACCGCTCATGACCCAGGTCTCAGAACTTCATGCTTTGCCACTATCTGATTTGAACAGAACCTATTTAGTTTCTGCTTTGATTGTGGAATTCCTGAATTAATCCTTAATTATCAACTCTTATTCCCAGACAGAGGAAATGAAGTACTGCTTTTCACTTTGCAGCCAAACTTCGTTTCTTTCCAGCTGCTTCTATTTAATTAGTTACGGCTGCAACATTCCTGAATCAAACCATAATTATCACTCCTTGTTTCCAGGAAGGGATGGGTGTAGCCAAGTGATTGTTTGCATGTTTTATTTTTTTATCATAACTTTCTAATCACACAGTTTTGATCACAGAATAATTAAATCACAGAATAAAGTAAACAATTAGCAATTGCTTGGGTTGCAAAAAGAAATGCAATAACCCAGTCTTTCTTCCCAGAGAACAAGAACTGATGATTAAGGATTGATTCAGAGATTCCAAAGCAACTGCCAGTGACCAAGAAGTAATTAAATAAACAGAAGCAGCTCTAAAGGGGCAAAAATTAATAGGACAATAGTCCTGAGAAACCTCAAATACCACTTTGACATTCCACAAAGTGGGTAGACTGGCATTACAATTTTGCTGGAAGTTTTTTTTAAAAAAAAAATCTCCAGAAATTATGTATTTTAAAAGAAAGGGAGATCTCAGTGAAACCTGTGGAATGCAGGGGGATGGCAACAATGTTCTCTGGATTCTTCACTGAAGCTGAGAGACTGAATCATGGTAATTACAGACTAAATGGTTTGTGTGGAAGTGTTTGCAGTTGGGGGAGTTTTGTTCACACCTGAAGTCTAAATCATTGCCATTTCTGGGGTTGGTAAATAATTTTCAGTGGTTTGCTTTTCTTTGTTTTTGTGTCTTCACCTGTGGCATGTAGTTTGGCTTGCTTAGTGGCAGGGGTCATTTCCTGCCGGAGCGCACAGGAGCAGAGCTCCGGCAGTAAAGAGCCCAGGGGGCGGGCACATGCAACAAGCCCCACCCCCTGCTCCCAGCAGCCCTCAGTCAGAGCAAGAAGCAGCCAGGTAAGTTGCAGAGCTCCCCGGGCCAAAACAGTCCAGTGGCACCTTGAAGACCAAGTTTTATTCAGGTACAAGCTCTCCCTCCTCTGCGAGGACAGATCTACACGTCTCCCCCCCCCCCCAATAGCTAGCAATCCAAAACAGTCCAGTGGAGCCTGAGCGGTGGGTGTTGCCTTCTGACACACTTCTGGTGATGTCAGGGGGTGTGGCATATGCAAATAAGTTATGCTAATGAGTTATGCTAATAAGCTCCTGCACCTCTTTTTCTATGAAATGACCCCTGCTTAGTTGAGTAAGTTAGATCTATTTGATTTTAAAATACCTTTTCACAGCACATCCACTCCTGTGTGACTGTAACATGTTGTGGTCAGAACTGTGCTGGCTGTTCCATGTGGATGTGGTGTCACATTGACAGTCCTGTCTTGCAATAGGCAAATAGTATGATCGCATTTTCCCAGTTTCAATATTATGGTTCTTCTCATTTATAGTCCCCCTTTTCTGCAAGGAGATGAGGGCAGCAATGTGTGCTTACCTAAAGTCAAAGACAGCCACTAAACTGAGGTCATACATAATTTGATTGTACCAGCAATAATACTGTCCTACTTAATTCTGATACTTTCCTCCTCCTCCCTCAGCCTGAATAATGGCTTCAGAAGCTGTTTTATGTGATGGGAGGACAGTCTTCTCAGTGTTTGCAAAACTTCTGTTGCATTAGTCACTTCTTTTTCTCTAAACCAAATATTACACTTCCTCCAGGGGAACAGATATCTGTATTCTGCAGGTCTGTTGTAATTCTGGAAGAGTTCCAGACCCTATTTGTACTTTGGCAACACAGTGTATCTGACTCCAAGTGGAATGCATAGGTCACTTCAAAGACTGAGAGCATAAGGAAAATATGACCACTGTTATATTACTAATAGTGAAGGTTCATTCTGGGCTGGTTTCAGGTTTTGGGGGTCCCCGGAAAGACAATGGCCAGGGGCTCCCACCCTGCCCAACCCCAGGGGCCCCCTTGTGCCCTCCTTTTCACCCCACAGCTGCATGCTCCCCTCTCACCTGTTCATGCATCCTTCTCCAGTTTCCAAGCCCTTCCACTGTCCATGCTCAATTGCCTGCACCACCTGCACATCCTTTCCCTGACAGCACTGGCCAGTGTATGCCGCTGAGAGTGCTGAGAATGGCACCAGGAGTACCACCACTGTGCACCAGCCACACGCCCTTCCTCAGTGACAAAGAGCAGTTGGGAGCACAGGTACAGACATATGGCAGGGGAGGTGTGTGGGTGAGGGTCAGCAGCAGTGCTCCTCACCAGAGGTCTTGGGCCATGGTAACTGCCCCACCTCAGGGTATGCTGATGCTGTCCTGGGTTAATGTTTTATGGATACACTACATAGAAAATGAAAGCTAAATTCGGTAAAAAGTAAATTTGGTAATATTGCCCTCTAGGTAGGGACAAGAAAGTCCATGAGCAATGAATGATCGTGCAGTTGTTTCTTCTTGTAATGGAGTCACACTTAGGATGTTCAGGCTTAATGGAGTGCCAGGCTTCATGGTGGAAGAAAGTGGAGGATGTAAAGACCATAAAGATTTGGGTGGGGGGGATTCCTAGAGCATCACCCATCACTTCAGGGTTAAGATTTAACTCCCCCCAATTTCTCCCACCATGACAATCACCATTGGTGGGCAAGGAAGGGGAATAGTAGACAAATGTCTGCTCAGGCAACCAGATGTAGAGCCAGTTTGGTGTAGTGGTTAAGAGCAGTGGCCTCTAATCTGGAGAGCCAGGTTTGATTCCCCACTCCTCATGCAGCTGCTGGTGTGACCTTGGGTCAGTCAAAGTTCTTTGAGAGCTGTTCTCTCAAGAGGAGTTCTCTCAGAGCACTCTTAGCCCCACCTACCTCATAGGGTGTCTGTTGTGGAAAAAGGAAGGGAAAGAGATTGTAAGCCACTCTGAGACTCTGAGTGAAGGGTGGGGTATAAATCCAAGCTTTTCTTCTTCAGACAGCAACCCTAAGTCACACAAAGGGCTTTAAAAAAAATGTTAGAGCTACAGGTTCCTTGGAAAGCTCCTACTGATCAACACAACACACCCCACATAAACAATGAAGGCGGAGCTACTGGCTACTTTTCCACCTTCCCTTATTTATCTCTCTTTTGATCTAGAAATTAAGGTACGGAGTTATTACACTGAACTATCTGAAGGGCCAGTCAGTCATTTCCCATACAGAATTTTCTCTGTTCTATTGTTATCACAGCATCGAAAGAGTATCATTTTTTTTATCATGTGTCTCCCCAGACTCCACCTGCAAATCTCCAGGAATTTCCCACTCTGGAGCTGGAAACCCTATCTTTGCGTAAGACCAGCCTTGAAATCTCTTCTTACAATGTGTCCCTTAAAATTTTTGCTTCTCAAATTCTGCCCAACAAAAGAATAGGAGACACACATCACAATATCTGATCCACTCCTCCAAATGAATCAAATTTCATGTTTTCTTCAGAATTCTCTAACCCAAATAAAATAAGCCCCATACAAAGATACTTGAAGGACTGGCATCTTGCAGCCTCAAATGTAATTTCTTGATGGCTGGCTTCTTAGTTATCTGTTTTCCTTAGTTCTATCTTCATTGTTTCTTGGCAGAAACACACATTTACTTTAGCAGGAAGGGGAGAGAAAAAGATTAAGCATGGGAGAAGGTGCTGGCCCACCTCCCTCTGAATTGCCCTCTCCAAATACCTCCTTTTCCTCTAGTAAAAGTATAGTTGCCATCCAAGGATATAAATCACAGCTGCCCTCGTAATCCTGTGATTTTGTACAAATTTTAACAGCCTCATTTCCCCTACCAAAATGAAAAGAGAGTGAGAGGGAAATTGTTTTTATGCCTCATGGGTGTTCAGATACCTCAGTTCCTCTGTAAATCACACTGGGGGAAAGGCTGGTGAAGAAGAAATTTCAGAGACAGGGAGGGAGTAGAAGGATGGTGACAGGAATCCACAAGTATAATATATCAGAGACACAAAGAGAATACAATGGGAGGACAAATTTTAGGGTTTACCTCCAATTGAGATAGCACTAGGGTGTCTTTTATTTCCTCCTTTAAGGACAAGCAATGTGGGTGCATTAAATAGCATGATTTCCCACCTTGGGGGAAATCAGTGAAGTCAAAGGGTGGAGTCCATGTGCCCATGTTTAGAGCTGAGGTATTGAGAGTCAAGGGTAGAGGAAACAGAAAGCATGAATTAATCTAAGGGGGACAACATGCTTCTTCTCGGTCCCTTTCCACCCTCCCTCCTCCTTTGCCTGAGGAGATACCAGGAGGCAAATGGAAGTAGAAAAGGCAGCCAGAGACAGCTGCAGTGTGTAGAAAAGCTGCTTTAGAGACATACATGAGCTGAACATGAAATTTAAAATTGGCTGCAAGCTTAGCAATGCACTGGTCTTAAAGGTACAGCACAGCAAATTCCTTTACTCTAAAAGGTACTGCATAATTAAAAACTGGCTTTTTCGTATTCTCTCCCTTTTGCAGCAACAGCAACAAAACCACTCATATGACAATGGGCCAGAAGCGGGGGAGCAGTCATGACAGTGGGAAACTGGCCAACTAGTAGCCCTGTGAGTACAGCGATCAAGTCCAGAGAAATCAAACGATGCATGTAATCCTGCCCTTGAACACCATCTGCCCTAGGAATCTCAAGGCTTTGCCTAGTATTTCCTGTATTTTCTTTAGTAGGTTGGGACTATTTTCCAGGAAAAGTCTGAGAAATATATGGAGTAGGGGGCTTTTTTTGATAAAAAGTCCTCTCATTTAAAATGTCTGAGATCTTGGCTTGCTAGATCAATTACCCATTACCAGTATTATAAACTATGTATTTATTTATTATTTAGAAATAATAAATCTGTAGCCACCCACCCCGAAAAGGAAAAAAAAACACGCTTCCAAAACAAAATGAAGAATAATAACTATTTTGCCTTTCTATAATTTCATCATCCTAACGATCCTAAAACAGTTTACATGGGGTCTGTCAGGGCTTTTTCAAAATGTGCAACCAGACACAAAATGTGCGGTGCTTGAGGGGAAATATGGCATTCCAAAAGAACATTTGCGTAGTTCAAAAATTCAAATCACGCAAAAGGGGTATCAGTGCTGTCACATTCCCAGTTCCGAGAATTTTCCCCCCACACTCTGTCAGCTAATCATGGGATATAACCATGCAACAAAACATGTGCTCGTACACAAGGAAAATGCACTCATATGTTGTAGCGGCTTCCACTACATGTACAGGTTACAATCACATACCATTATGCAGTGCAAAATCTTCCTTTTCAAAGGCACTGGGCTCTGTTCTGGTGCTAAGAAACTATGAGGAAGATCTTAGAATAGTTTTAAAGACACGTTTTAGCATCTGCTCAATGACATGCAGCCTATGCAATAAGGGGACCTGGCAACTAAGCCAAAATACGTATCTGAGCAGTGAAAAAGAAACTCCTTGATAACCCCCAACCCCAGGATTTATTTTTTACATTTCCAGCCAACAGAATAATCAAGTGACTTTAAAGCTCTACTTCAGGCTCAGTATCAACGCTGCACTAATCTGATTGTCGAAATAATTCTTTGCCAGTTGAATGTAATGTGCTGAGTGGGATATAAAAACAGAGCACATTGCAAAGTGGAAATGTGGCCCGTCAAGGCTTTAGTCTGTGATGTAGGATTAATGGCACAAAAGGTGTTGTGTAATGCCAGTAGACTGTCTGAGAAAGTGAACAAGCCCTGCCTGGTGACACTGGTGCGAATTGCAGAACTAGGATTAACAGCTATGAAGAGTTACCTGCAGTTGCTGGTTCTCAGAAGCTGGGTAGAGATCCATGTCTGATAGCATTTGAAAATGTGCCGCATTGATATGTAAAGCTAGAGGAAAGGTACTGCTTCAAGGTCCAGAGATGCATATCATTAGGAAGTGCTGAACTCTGACCCTTCCCCTAACCTGCAGCTTACATCTCCACAATCCTACTGAAAGGCAGACTGCTATATACAATAAACTGATGGTGATCCCTGCTTGTTTCCCTTCAGTTTCTCTTTTACCAGTTAAGCTGCTGAGGCAGAGTTCCTCCATCCCATGCAATCTTTGGAGCTTTGGGAGCAGAACAGGAATGTTAATCAGGAAAGTTTTGGGATGCCATAAAATATTGCAGTGGTATAGATATAGGGTTGCCACATACCCAGTAATGGTGGAGGACTTCCCAGTGATGAAATTCCTGGAGTGTTATGATGTCACTTCCTGTTTTGAAGACATCTCCCACACCCAGCACTCCCTGGATTTGCCATTATGTGCTGGCACCCCTATGATTCAGTTCTTCAATCCATGTGGTAGACCACCACCACACAAAATCAATATGCCATATGGAACAAATGAATGCCTATGGCTTTGGAACTGAAAGAGGCTGCAGCCCTTTTTGGACATTATCGCTTTGGCAATGCAACTGCGCATAGGGGAGATTACAGTGTACATGATCCTCTCAATACACATCATCACCATTTTGTGCAAATAGGACAGTCTACATATTTTTGAATTTGGTACCATCAAGTTTTTGGTGATACACATTTGTATATAACAAAGCTGGAAAATAAAGTGTTGCCCTATTTAAACAAAATTGCAGTTGGGTATATCTCAGCGTTCCGTGCGCCTTGGTGTTTAGTCATGCTGGCCACATGACCACGGAAACGTCTTCGGACAGCACTGGCTCTTCGGCTTTGAAATGGAGATGAGCACCGCAACCCTAGAGTCGGATTCGACTGGCTTTCGAGCAAGGGAACCTTTACCTTTACCTTTATATATCTCAGATAGAGGTTGGAGCACCAAATCATAATGACTAAAAAGAAATTGTGTTAACCATAGGAATAAGAGCATGAGGAACATTTTAAAGGAAGGGCTCTTTTCCTTCCTCGAATATTCTCATTTAAAGAAAATTGAATATAAACAATCAAGCAAACTACCTGAAATTCTTACTTAAATGATATTTGCAAGTCAAGGGAAGAGTTGTTCCATACTTGCACTGGGTACATCAGCAATAGTATCTTTTGCAAATCCTGTACTTACCATTTATGATGCTTATTTCTTGCAGATTCAAAAAGTTCATGCCCAGGTGAAGGAGAATTCTTTGGTGCAACAGAGCCACTGTATTGTGACAGGGCTCTGCCTCTGGTAACTGTACTGTCTCACTACATGACAAAGAGAATGGTGATATGCTTTAACCATCATAGATGGATGTCAGGAAATGGTTTTGGTTCCATCAGACTTTTGGTGGTACACACTTGTACACACCAAAGCTAGAAAATAAAGTGTTGCCATGCTTAACCAAAATGACATCATAGATGGATGTCAGGAAATGGTCTGTATAATTGTCCATCCAGGCTGGAAGAGGTGAGCCTCCTGCCGAGCTGGGGAGCAGTCTGTGCGAAAAGAAAGAGCAGCTAGATCCACACAGCCTTGGATATTGTACTACCCTTGCACTATAGCAATATTTTGCAGCTGGAAAGTGGATGGGCTGTCCTTGAAGAGTACCTACAGTTGCCAACCTTAAGGAGGAACCTAAAGATTTCCCACAATTATAACTGATCTGCAGCCTACAGAGATCAGTTCCCACTCTATGGCACCACCCCAGAATCCACACCCAAATCTCCAGGAATTTCCCAACCTGGAGTTGGCAACCTTAGGAATACCCCTTTGCCTTCATCTGTATATTTGAAAATAAAGCAAATACTTATAAAGACACCATAAATAATGCGCTCTCTCTCTCTCTCTCTCTCTCTCTCTCTCTCTCTCTCTCTCTCCTCCAAAGGGAAACAACCTGAGTAAGTACTACCACTAGAACTACTCACCACTGGTAGAAGTGGAGCACATGTAATGGTAGTTCCTGAGCTCAGTTAGTTCTCAGTTGTTTGAGTGGCCACATTCATAGGTAATTGGAATTTCAAGCAGCATATGGGGCAGGGGGAAGGAGATGTTAATAAAAATGCCTGATCCTTGCCTTTTGCCCTGTTCTCTTTGTTCCATGCCCTTGGGATAGTCAGCCTAGTCAGAAGATTTGAGTCACAGTGCACAGTCAAAGGAAAGGGAATGCATTTTCTTTCTAGTAATCTCTGCCACAGGAAGCCTCAGCACAATTGCAGATCTCCATATAAAGGTAGAGCTGGCAAGGATTTCGGCACAGACTTACTTCCAAAAGAGACTGCTATTCATCTCTTTCTCTCCTAAAATGTGGAGCTCAAAGTAATCTTGCACAACAGTGTTGCTTAAGTGAGGGATTATCCATCTGAGCAAAGTCCTGCCATATAAATTCATCTGTCGCTCTAGTGAACCCAATTCCACCTGGCAGGAAAATTGATAATGACAATAGAATAACTAGATTACAATTTGTGGACAGAGTCGGAAGAAAGACATTCTACACAAAGCTTAGGGTGGGGTGTGTGTGTTCATTTATTTTTATATTTTTACCTCACTTATCAACTGAAGGTGGAGCCTAACATTATCATACAATAAATATAATAATTCTATAACCCTACATAATATTTGGCCCTCTGCTTCATCTTTTGGTCATTTAGCCTGCCAGTACACTATTCATATAAGTAAAAGAATGAGGGCCCCAGTGTATTGGTTCATATTGCCTGAGGTCAGCAGACAAAGTTGTGCTGATGAACCTTTAACTTCTGGTCTTCAGAGAAATGGCTTACAAAGTCAAACAGGAAGTCTATTTGCCTGTTGAGTGACTTGGCATTCTGGGGCTATTTTTTTTTTTGAGGGATTGCCAGTAGGTGGTATTTGTGTATGTTGGGAGGATAGCTAGGTTTTCAGGATATCTTGCATTCTTGGCCGTGATATCCACATCGGAACATACTTGCCATCCCCCAAATCTGTCCAGAGTATGCAATTCAGCCCTCTGTCAGTTGAGCCAGATTGCTATGGTGACATGTAGGGATGGGCATGAACTGGCTGTTGAACTAAAGTTCATCATGAATTTTGACCTGTTCAAGGTTCACAAACTAAAGTCTGTGAACTGAAGAACTGGGATGAACTACCATGAATTTTGGGTGCAATTCATGGTGGCTCGGAATGGTTCTCTTCAAGAAAACAGCTGAGCTGCTGGGAGGTCCCTGCCACCCAGCCGTTTAGTTTAAATGGCTTAGAGCCATTTAAACCCTGCTTTCAGCTCCCCACAGCTTTTTGCAGAGAGCAGAAAGCAGGGTTTAAATGACTCAGAGCTATTTAAACCACTGCTGCTTTCTTCTCTCTGTGGCTTTCTTAGGAGATCTTCCTTCCCTTTCTTTTTGCTGGCGGTGGCTCCCCACATCCAGCAGAAAGAAGGGGGGGGGAGAGCTTTCTTCCCAGGAGATCTTACCTTCCACCTTTCTGTTGGTGGCAGCTCCTTGCAGTGAGCAGAAAGGAAGGGGAGAAGATCTCCCTTCCTGGAAAATCTCCACTCCCATGTTTCTACTGGCTGCAGCTTGCTGTGGCCAGCAGAAAGGTGGAAGGGAAGTCCCTTCCCAGGAGATCTCCCCCCTTTCTGCTGGCCGGGGCTCACTGCAGCCAGCAGAAAGATGGAATTAAAGTCCTTTCCCAGGAAATTGCTCCCCCCTGCTGGCCAGGGCTCGCTGGGGCCAGCGGAGAGGTGGAAGTTCCTTCCCAGGAGATCCCCCCCCCTTTCTCCTGGTAGCTGCTCTTCAGGCTGTCTTTTGCAGTCCTTTTAAAGTTTAACGGGACTACAGAAGATAGTGTGAAACAGTGCAGTGGGAAGCACCTCCCCACTGAACAGCCTTTTTTGTACTGTTTTGCAGTTCTTTAAAACTTTTAAGGGACTGCACAAGACAGCCTGAAACAGCTGAGCAGTAGGCAGCAAGCTATTCCCTGCCACTCAGCTGTTTTTTGGGCTTTCTGCAAATTCCGTTTAAAGGTGCTACAGTCCCTTTCAATGGGGGACTGTAGATTGTGAACACAGTAGATTGTGTTCGCAGGGCCACAATCTGCAAGAACTGGTTCGGTTCATAAATGAGCCTCCTGGTTTGGTTCAGGGTTCAATTTGTGGTTTATTCTGGCCACTGTGTGACACAGAGTGTTGGACTGGATGGGCCTTTGGTCTGATCCAACATTGGCGTCTCTTATGTTCTTATGTTCTTAACCATGAAACACAAACTGAACCATCTTTTCCTGGTTCATACCCATCTCTAGTGACATGTGGAATCTTTCATAGTTTCCATAACACATTCCACTTTGAAAGACCAAAATCTCATCATGCTTTAATAGGGTAAGATCACCATGTCAATGATCCATGAGTCATATAGTTCTCTAGCCCTGCAGGCCACCCCATTGGAACATTACACAGAAATTAGATGAAACACATTAAGCCTAATTGCCATGCGATAAATAGACCATATATTTTCATTAAATGCAAAACAGCTTCAAGAGCATCACCTGAAAGCCACAGACACAAATCAAGATCAATAATGTGATCATTTCCCAAACAAGATCCAATTCAAGGTCAAGTTGCTGGAAATGCCATCACAAAAGGAGCCCTCTCTCTTTTTGTTGTTGTTGTTGTTTCAGGAAGAATTAAACAGCAACAAAGCACGACAGATGAATAGGGCTGATGCCTTTCTCGGCCCTGAGTGATGAATGTGTCCCTGTACTGTGTATTTTCACCCAGTGGGATCAAGGATATCAAGGTTGCCACAAGTCATTCAAACCTGAAGGCACAATATGATAGAGAACAACATCTTAATTCAGAATGGATGGGTGAAGCTCCAGCAGTGCTGAAGGACAAGTTCCATTTAATACCTTCCCATTGGCATGACTGTGCTCATCTGGTACAGCAAAAAAATAGGAGGGGAATGAGAGAGCAGCCAGACTTCATACTGTAACAATAAGTTACCTGCCAGGACCTTCACCCTTCTCTAACTGGGCTGCCAAAGCAGTGTGAGGGACGTCGTCCTTCAACACTCACTTTGTGAACACTTCTTAGAACTTTCACCCGAAAATGGGATTACAAATGCAGTCATTAGTCCAGATTCCCCCAAGAAGCTTTCACAGTATTACAATTAGATTGCCCCATTCTAGCAGCATCTAAATCAATATGATATGATTAGTTACTCTCGCGGATTACATGCTGCTGTACAAAAACCTTCACACACCGAAATCTGAGTAATTCAATCAGGCAGTAATGGATTCTGGGAATGCTTCCACTGTCTAGAAACTTAAAGTGATTCTATCTCTGTAATAACTTGCTATTATGCACCTGAAGCTAAATTGCCTGACAGGCCCCGGTGGTGGACAGCGGTGATTAAAAGAGGTCACTGCTCATCATTGAAAGTGGAAACTCCTGTTGAATTCACTTTAGGAAGCAGATTCCAAAAGAGAAGAAAAACAACAGCCCTAATTGCCAACCCTGGGAACAGTTTGTTGAATTTGCATATTTCTCCTTAGAATTTACAAGTAGGTGTGCATGTGCACACACGTGCTTATACAGTGTGCCCACCCATTGTCCTTACAAGGCAGAGGACTGTGCAGATGTGGAAACAATATGAACATGAATGAATGCAGCTGCATCCTTCTGGTGATGATCGGTGATGTTAAAGAAATTGCGTCAGGACATTTTGTAAATAATACAAGCATTTTATTGTTCTTGTAAACAATTCACGGAAGAGGACTAAATACCAATGAGCTTTGGAAATCTGTATGGTGGAGTTACTTATATTAACCACTTGGATCTCTGTCTGGATTCAGTAGTATGGTTCTTCTGTATCACATTTCTCGTGGAATCACCAGAGCACATGCCACCAAATACTGCATATGTTCAGTGTTCACAGCCAAATGCAGCAGCCAATGTATATGTGTGATACAGGAGAAAACAGCACACCATCTTTCCCTGTTTCGTTTGTAATGCATGAAATGTGGGTTGCTGTTATTCTAGGAAGCAGGGAAGTGCCTCAGGCACAAGATCCCGGTGAGACTTGAAAGCAACAGGAAACAAATCAAGCCGGTTCAAGACAAGCACAAGGATAGGCATAGGCGGCATACATTTCATAACCTATTTAATTTTTATTCAGACACCACCAATGGAAATGGAAATTATTTTCACTACAACAAGTTGAGGTGAAGTCCATGATCTTAGATGGCTTTATCAAAAGGAATGGGCAGATGAATGGTCACCATGATAGCTAGATGGGCTGTCTGTGTACAGAGGTGTTCTACCTTGCAATGCCAGATGTTGGGGAATAAACATGTTGAAACTATTGTCCTGTTAACTTTCTTGATTAGAGGCATCTAGCTGGCTACTGTTAGGAATGAAATGAGGAACTAGGGCCCCGGTCACACCGGCCGGAAAATGCAGGGGGGGGGAGCGTGGCTGTGTGCCCCAGAGCAAAATAACGCACGGCTGCCGGATCAGACGTCCCGTTGAGGTCCCATGGTTAAGGGGGAGGTGCCGATCACACGACTATCCTGCAGCATGGCAAAGAAGCGGTGCGGCGCAATCACACCAGCAATCGCTAGGCGCCACTTCTGTGGCAATCGGGAATATTTTTTCCACCAGAAGGTGCGGATGCGCATGATCATTTGTGCGCATCCTGTGGAGACTGGGGGGGGAGTAACTGGTTTGCAACGGGACTACGACGGGATGCGATCAGACGCCCGCCCTTGCCCCGTGTTGTTCGGAAACTAGTACCTCGTAGGTACTAGTTTTTTAAGCCGCATCTTCGGCGGGAAGCCACGGGTTAGCCACGGGAGCACTACACTTCCCCGATGTTGTGGTGTGATCGTGCCCGGGAAATCCGCCTATCATCCGTCTCTTTAGCACGGCAAATGCTCCGTGTGACCGGGGCCTAGGATATGCAAAGAAAAAAATAAGGGGGCTGTGAGTGAATATTTTTAACTGAGTAGAGATTTCTTAATATTAGGAAATCAAGGAGCCCTACTAGGGGCTAGGTAGGCATCCATCTGCTGCATCTTCTATGGTGTCGCTCACTGGCAAGCACCAATATTCATGCAGTTCATACATCATGCAGTGATTGCTGTCATCCCCTGGATACGATGCATTGCAGTCTAGCCATGGACTGGAAAACAGAAACACTAGGGTTGGTCTCAACAAGTCTACTTGGTCCCAGTCTTTACAGCCCTGCCTGCCAGTGTGCACAAGCAAAGCCTTTGCTTCTGTCCCCTTTGTAGCTGGAAGCAATTTTGGCCTCTGTTCATATTTCCCCTAGTCAAAGTCTCCTATTATGGAGGATGAAATGCCATAACCTCTGCCACAATCCCTTCTAGTTTTCCCTTGGTTCTGACCTGTGGTTCTTTGATTCAGCCTATTTATTTATTTACTTTTAGAAATTTTATATGTTGCCTCTCCAGAAACCTGCTTAAGCTGGCTAGCCTGCCTAACAGGCAGAGTATCACAGAGTGAAGCACATGATTGGTGGAAAGTCTGTTCTGAATCTACTGCCCATCACCTTCATTGGCTGCCCTTGAGTTCTAATATTTTGAGGGGGGGATCTCTTTGTCAATGCTCTCCACCCTGTGCATAATGTTATATACCTCTATCATGTCCCCCCTCAGTTGTCTCTTAACTGTGAAGTCCCAGACTCTTCAGCCTTTCCTCATAGGGAAGTAGTGTTGCTAGACCCCCCGGTTTGGTGGGGGTTGCCTGATTTGGAGGAGCTCCTTCCCACTGGCCAGCCAGCTGGCAGGCAGGGGGAAGCCCCCCCCAAGAATGACCACCCTCCTCCTCCCTACCCTTCCCTGCTGGAGAGAGGCAGGGGCCGTGCACCTCCACTCTAAGCCCCGAATTTGCACAGCTATGCACAGTCTCCCCCCTACCTCTCCCCAGCAGCATTTAAAGGATGGCCTTAAAGGCTACTGGGAAGCAGCGGAGGCCACGCACCTGTAATCTAAGCCTCGAATTTGGGGCTTGGAATGCAAGTGTGCGCAGCCTCCCCCCCCCCCCCCCCATACACATCTCCCCAGCAGCATTTAAAGGATGCCTTTAAGCACTGCTGGGGAGAGGTGGGGGCGCCGCTCCCAAACATGATGACAGCATGTCTGTGTGATGTCATCATGTTAGGGACTCCCCACCCCTCCAGTAACGCCCCCCAAAGTCCCCCACTGGGGACTTTGAGGGGACCTGGCAACCCTATAGGGAAGGTGCTCCAACCCCCTAATCATCTTGGTTGCCCTCTTCTGTGCTTTTTCCAGCTCTGCAATGTCCTTTTAGAGATACAATGACCAGAACAGCAGGTAAAGGTTCCCTTGCTCAAAAGCCAGTCGAATCCGACTCTAGGGTTGCAGTGCTCATCTCCATTTCAAAGCCGAAGAGCCAGCGCTGTCCAAAGACGTTTCCATGGTCGTGGCCAGCATGACTAAACACCATGGCGCACGGAATGCTGTTACCTTCCCACTGAAGTGGTACCTATTTATCTACTTGCAATTTCTTGCTTTCGAACTGCTAGGTTGGCAGGAGCTGGAACTAGAGATGGGAGCTCACTCCATCATGCGGCACCCGGGTCTCAAACTGCTGAACTACTGACCTTCCACACCCTGCAGTTCAACATCTTAACCACTTGAGCCACCGCAGCAGACAGCATTCCAAATGTGACTGCACCACAGAGCTATGCAAGAGCATTATAATATCAGCTGTTTTATTCTCAATCCTTTTCCTAGTAATCCCCAACACAGAGTTTGCCTCAGTTGTTCAGACTCCTGTCCTGAAAATGATAACGTCTTATGTGACTGGGTATAAGATCTGGACATGAAATAGCAAAATAATCCAGAACTCCGAATTCATTTTAAAAGCATGGAATGGGTGCAAAGTCAGGAATAGCTTGCCAGTGAATAGTTGGTGATGCCAGTGGAATTTATAGCTCCTTGCAGGAACATGGCAAAACACACAGACTGACATGAGTGGCAATTATAAGCTTTGTGTTCAATAGTTGCGATATGTAGTAAGATGAGAGAAAAGCAATGGAAATCTCTGTTCAGGGCCAGCCCTCTAAAAAGTGGGAAAGAGGTTGCAAGATTTCTACTGTGGACAACCTGTGTATTACACTTGAACACGTATGCCAACCTTTATGTCTGCAGTACTGTTCCACTATAACATTTACCGCTCAATACTACTTATCTTGTAATACATTCAGAGTATTCATTTCTTTCACAGCCTCATGCTACTTCTTGGGAAACATTGCCCTCTCAAGATGCATCTTGGTCGTGTGCTACCAAGCAGAAACCCAACGCACTTTTCCCTTTGGGACTGGGACTGCTTAATGCAGCAGATTGCAAAGATAAAAAGAGAAATAGCTTTCCATGGGAACTTTTCCTCAGCAATAATCGGTAGTGAACTCTGACCTCATTATAAAACTCTATGTAGTCTGTCATAAAAAACAGAGAATCCTGCAGTACTAACACATTATTTTTTCACCTCAATATTCTCTGTAATATTCTTGTGGTTTTATTATTCCATTCTGGTATGATAACCATTTGGAATGTTAATCTTCATACTACTTTTCATTGTTTGTCATACGACATTAAGTGGTAAAAGAGCTCTAGAAGAAGCTGTGAACTGTGCTGCAATGCAGTGAGCTAATTCAGTCACTGCATTTGTGTGGCGCGTGTGTGCCAAAAATCGGAAACTATCTCAAGCACCCATTGAGTATATTCAGCCACACTGAGTGGATTTTTTTTTTTTTTTGCGCATAATTCTGTTTTGGAGCTTGGCAAATATTTTCTTACGGGCGTTTTCAAAAGTGTTTTATTCCAGAATGAAAAAATGAAAGACAGCAAGTTTTACCCTGGCTGTAGAGAATTGCCAATGTTAAGTTTTACATTAGAATTTAAACATCACTTGTGATAACCTGAGCCAGTGATTGTAAAAACGATTGCCTAGTGTTTTGTGTTGGAACGGACAATATCTGGTGTACAAAATATTGGAAGAGAAGGACCAGATGCTGTCTCTTAGCCTCAGCCTCCAGAGGAGGGTTACCCAAGAGTCAGGTAGATAGGCAAACTGTGGGTTTCCTTCCTGTTTACTCTTCTGCCTCTGTCCCTTTGATATGTAGACAGATACTCTCCGGGAATTGTCTTCTTTCTTCTGTTCACACTTCTCTCTCTACACACACACAAAGAAGGAGGCATGATACTCTCCAGCTTTGGCAACATGGATGCTAGACTTGCATCTCTGCATCTGCATCCATCATAGGTAGTTTCATTAGATCTATCCCTATCTCTCATATTTACTATCTAGAAAGGAGTGCCCTAAATAAAGAACTCTTTATTAGTCTGAAACTGACAAGTGGCTCTGAGTAACTCTGTAACTTTGCTAGAACATGTAGAAAAAAGAGAAGCTCTGCTGCATTTATTTCGTGCACCCTGCTACAATAAAATATAGATTAGTGGCTTACCATATCAGTGAATCTTTCCATCACAAAGAGAAGAAAACCCTGCAGGGGGCAGCAAGATGGCAATTAGATAGAATAGTGAGATCAGCACCTACTCTCTTTAAGTGTCATTCCTTGCCTCTCTCCAGATTGCTACTCTTAGGGCAATATCCTGCTTCTTCTCAGAAGCTCCACAATTATGGCTAGAGATGTAGAGATGTCATTAGGACTCTGTATCTGTCTCTCCTCTTTACTGTGTTAGTTCCTAAATAAACCTTTATCTACACTTTAATCAGGTTATGCACTGCTGCTGTGTTAATTACTCAGTCAACATTTTTTACTACGGTCTAGGATAGGGGTTCTCAGCTGGTAGTATAAGTTCCACCAGTGGGATGCAAAAGCAGTCTGGGTGGGATGCCGAGTTTTCATAACATTAAGAATTTGCTCTCCCTCAGTATGACATGTCATCTCCTGTTGACTCTACCTGTCATGGACTATCTCCTTGTGACTTTTTGCCATGCTAGCAGTAATCTTGGACAGTGTTTTGCCTAATCCATCCCGCTAGCAACCAGCAAGTCTCTTGGATGTGCCACTTGCTGCCAACCCTATAAACCAAGGATTATCTCTTGTGCTCCTGCAAGTTTTTATGTCCATAAAGCTAACTATAATAACAGAATGCCTGTAAAACTGGACTTTTTGTTTCTATCATGGTGGGACCCAGGTTCTTTGACAGAGTGGTGGGACATAAGATACAAGAAGCTAAGAAGCACTGATCTAGGAGACCTGGGTTCAAATCCCCACAATGTCATTGAGTTTACAGGGTGATCTAGGACCAGTTACTCTATCTCAGCCTGACCCACCTCACAAGGTTGTTGCAGGACTAAAACAGAACAAAGAGAATGAAGTATGTTTCCCTGAGCTGCTTGGAAATAGAGTGGGATAAAAATATTCCAGGCAGGTAGTTAAAACAAGGAATCTCTGTTATTAGCAGATCAAGATTGGTAACTAACGGTTGACTAGTTAAATCTTTTTTTTTTAAAAGACTTCATTGCCTTTTGTCACCTCAGAAAAGTTATTCAACAAGAAGAGTTATCTGGGGCAGTTGATTAATGAGAGGAGGGTGAGAGCTGTTTCTTGTCAGGTGTGTAGATGATTAGCATAAAGGGCAGGACTGCGGAAGAATGCTGACAGGATGGTGAGCCTTCTTGTTGGTCTCCTTGCCTACTTGACACCTGTGCCAGGAGCTTTTCAGGAGGGAAGGAGCTGACATTTAAAGAGCAAGGCTCAGCACTGGAACGGTGCATTGCTATTAATAAACAATAAAGCTATTAGGGCAAATTAATTCCATGCAATGAGCTTGTCACAATAGATGATGTAGAAATCAATATAAACAACCATGACAGTCTGTAATTGAATTTCAGTAATCCCTCAGTACTTTCTAAAGAGAGGCGGATATGGCAAGCTACAAATAAAAATGGGTGGCACTTAAAAAAAAAAAAAGATAACTAACAATGTTTTAATGTCAAAACTCCAGTTCACTGCAACATGGTTAGTAGGTTGAACAGAAACTATTATTTTGAGAAAATAAGAAAGAAAACACATTATTTTAAATTCTGTTCCTTCTGGGTCTTACAGTGAAGCAGCAAAAGAGAAAGAATGGCTGACTTGTGCTACCTTTCCCATTATATTTCTATGGGCTTTTCCACACTGGGTTTTTGCTTCATCTTGGCTTTTTAACTGTATTGGTTTTTCCCTTCCCTTACACACAGTGTTCTACATCACAGTAGTAGTTCTCCCATCCTCTCCCCAGTTTTCCCCATGTTTTTTCAGACCACCACAAGGGGAGAAGAGAAAGGCAAATGACACTCTCTGTAGGGGAGGAGGAAATCCCAGGGCAGTCTTAACCAATTGACAACAGGGCAGTTTCACAGGGCCCCATACTTGGGCGAGGGGGGTGGAATGTCCATGGTCTTGCCCTTCCCATGAGGGGAAAAAGAAGTGCAGCAGACTCCTGCATCCACTCCCACCTGCCCAATCTTTGGCTCAGGCAGCTGGTTTCCAGAGGCAGGGACAACTCCCACTCACCACGCACAGGCTCCTTGCTTGGCCCTGCAAGGGGGGTGGGCAAGGGGAGGCAAGAATTCTGGGACCCCATCGTTGATTTTTGCTCAGGGCCCAGAATCACTAAGACTGCCCCTTGGAAAAACCAATGCAGCTGAGAAGCCAAGCTGAAGAAAAGCCCCAGGTCTTGCATGATAGAAACATGCACCTTCTGCTCATGTGTTAGGAGTACGGTTGCCAGGTCTCCCTGGCCACCAATGGGGGATGGGGGGTAGGGTCGAGAGACAGGAATGGGCATGAATTGGCTCATGAATTTTGGCTGGTTCGCAAAGTGATATTAATGAAAGGGCAACCAGCACTTAACAGTCAGTGAACTTTCATGGTGGTTCATGGCGGTTCATGAATGGATACATTTCCAGACAGTCTCCACTCAATTAAATTGTTTACCAAATGTCAACACAACAGGGGGCAAAATTCTCCAGCCTTGGAAATACCAATAGGAGCCCTCCAAAGCTCACAGGCTGCCAATAATAGAGTTCCCATTCTGTTCTATGGGATCAGAATGCTACATATCAGCTCAGCTCCACAGCTTCTCCTCTATTGGCTGTTGGCTGTTAGACTCAGGATTCTGAGCTACCCCATCTCTCTGCTCATGCTGAGGAGACGGGCTTAGCTATTGGGTGCCTTGGCTGAGGAGACACATTTTATATTCTCCTGACTTGAACTCCTTTTCATATCCTCCTGACTTGAACTCCTTTTCATATCCTCCTGACTTGAACTCCTTTTCATATCCTCCTGACTTGAACTCCTTTTCATATCCTCCTGACTTGAACTCCTTAACTAGTGCCACAGTGGCACTAGTTAAAGGTAAAGTTTCCCTTGCTCAAGCAAGGGAACCTTTACCTTTAACTAGGACTCCAGAAATGTATCCATCCCCAACTTGGAGAGGTTGTAGAGGAGCGGTTGGTAGAGTGAGGTTCCCTGTGCGTTTGGTGTGTGTCAGAGGGTCAATTCTATACAGTTTTGAACCTGCACCTGACATTTCCCCAAAAACTACTTTCCTGGCTTCACCTTAGTCCTGTTGGGTTTGCAGTGCCACAGTGGCACTAGTTCTGCTGGGCACATTGCACTGGTTCTGCTGGGCTTGCAAAAATGCCCCCCGCCCTTCAGTTTCTACTGCAGTGATTCTCTGGGACTTTGATTTTGTTCTGTGGAGCTCCTATTGCCCTTTCTTTTTTTGCAGTTTTTTCATCCACTGGAAACAATGGAGGATGTCAGCACCTTCTTTGGGGGGCCATAACTCAGACCCTGTACATCCAATCCTCACCAAACTTGGAGGGCAGGTAGAGGAGAGTCAGCTGGATATCATAAAGTTTGGTGTCTCTAGCATGCCAGAGGGAGCCATTCTACCACATCACAAGCCTCACAAACTATCCAGTTCATTTAGCTCCTAAAAGTTTATGATGGTTCATGGTTTGCGAACCAGGCACACCACAAACTGAACTGCATTTTCATGGTTTGTCCCCATCCCTATTGACAGATCCAGGTTGTGAAACTCCTGGATATTTTGGGATGGAGCTTGGTGAGGACAGGGACATGAGTGAGGTACAATGCCATAGAATCCACCCTCCAAAGCATCCATTTTCTCCAGGGGAACTGATCTCTTTAGTCTGGAGATGAGTCTCTCCTGGAGGCTGGCATCCCCATTCAGGAGAACGTATAACCTTCTGCAAAGGAAATGGGCACAGTGCCCCTTCAGAGAAGAACCAGAATGAGGTGAAAGGACATTTGCTTACATTCTCACTAGCTACATTTGGGCACATCCAGAGCAGTCCTGCTGTAGGAATAATCTGGAAATCACCTGCATATGTCCAAGGCAGGTCACTGAATTTCAGGCCCGTAGCTACAGTGGGGCATTTCGGAGCCGGGCCCCCTGACTTCCTGCCAAGGCCCCACGACTTCCATCCGGCCCCCGGGCTCTATGGGCTGCCCAGAGGACTCTGGGCCACCCGGAGGACTCCCCACTACCACCCCTTCCCCAAGCGTGGCTTGCTTCCCCATGTAGGCTGGCAGAGTGAGAACGCTGCAAAAGTCATTTTTAAAATTTTGCTTTAATTGTATTTTTTATTTTGTAACATCAGTGCCCCCTGGCTTATTTAAAGGACTGCCAAATTACAAAATCCTGGCCATGGGTCTGCTGAATTTTGTCTTCAGATGGCCCTATTAAATTGATTTGTTTCTGGCATCTGAGCATTAGATTTTGTCCAGTCCAGGATTACTTCAAAGCTAATTGCATCTGTTGGTTTTTGTTCTCAAAATGCAAATAAATAAACACATAAATAAAACAAAGAAAAAAACAGCAGAAGGTAAAAAATGTGCATACTGATAAAAGATGCCAGACTCAGACTGAACAATCCAAGTGCTAAACATGTGTACAGACATATCAGTAGCAACAGAGCACATACACCCTAACCTCTTTGATGCACAACTGAATTTGGATAAATAAATCCCAGTAGGTCTTAATGGAAGAATCCATGCTCAGCCTTCCATTCTGCCTTGATAAGCTTACCCTTGTGAATGACAAACCATCCTTCCTTATCCATGTTTGGAGCCCTGGCCCAAAGCTCTGAGGTTCACTTACAAGGAGATTTTAATAAACGATCAGAACTTACAGCAATAACAGGCTATATTCCATCTCTGGGCCTCTAATACACAGCAAAGCTAGCCGAACCAGAGACGAGATACATATCTAAAACTAAATATTTTATATCCTAATTGCTGGCTACAAGTCAAGAATATCATCAATCATAGCTACATCCCTAAACACTGAGAAAAGTCAAGCCATATCTTGCACCTGGTACCCAGTGGTGGAGGAAAACAAGTCAGCTTTCTTGATAAGAACTCAGGAGAGTGCTAATAAAAACTTACAAAGAATGTTCTCTTGGGAGCAGCCTGCCGGCCATCCTCCCAAGAAACTAGAGGTCAGGCACTAGCAAAAAGTAAAATGGAGTTACAGAGACTATACAGTCCAGCTTTTGAAGCAAAGAACAAATGCATGCAGAAAGCAGGGAATAAACTGAAGCAGTACAGGGCCTGAACCATTGTGGGGGGGGGAACATGTTGAAAAGCCCAGAGGGCCTGGATGTGAAAGCTATGCATGCCACCAATCTGAAAGGGGCCAAAATTGTAGTGTCACCTTTAAAATGACAATGGCAATGCTGAGGTCCAGTGTCCCCCTCCCTTTGGACCGTTAGCAGGGCTTTTGAAAAAGGAAATCTGAGCTGCAGCTCAGCTGTTGGTGAGAGGGGAGATCGTTGGAGAGCCGGTCGGTACCTCTGAACCAACAGGGACAAGCACAAAGGGGGTGGGGAGCAAAGGTGCCAGCAACTGTGAATGCAATGCCTCCTGTATGCCTCAATCCTGCTCACTGATGCTTGCACAACAGGGGGCCCCGTTCATATGAGCCCATTTGGGACGGGAGTGGGACGGAACAGGGGCGGAGCAAACGGACGCGATCCCACCTCAACATCTGGGGAGCGTGCCGTCTCCGTCCCTGATCCGGCCCAAATGGCGCTACCCCGCTGCAAAAACGAACCACCTATCTAGGTGGTTGCAGCCGTCTGGAGCGCCCCAAGCCGGCCGTGGGATCGGTGGCGCGTCCTTGCGCCGCCGCATCCCAGCCCCTCGGGCATGTGCAGTTCAGCAGCCTCCCCCTCCCATCGGGCTCGTCCTCCCCGGCGTCTGCTCTTGCCGGGGAGAAGAGGCGCTGCGGCCAGGGGATCCGTGGGATCCCGCCGCAGCGTCTCAACGTTGGAGCGGCTCTATTAGCCGCACTTTTGCTTCGTGGTTTCCCTGCCGTATGGCAGGGGCCAGGGCTCGCTTTTCTCACTTCTGCATGAAAGGAGCCGTGTTATCTGCTAAGCCACTCTCTCCTCACTCTTCTCTTTCCTTCTAGTCTTGATGAACATTAAACCAGACACCCAGGTACAAGAATAATGAGCACATTATTGAATATTATCAGTTACCATTAATCTTTAAATAGCTGGTTTAGGTATAACACCACCTAACAACAAAATATTGTCATACATCCCTTGACCATCAGGAGGATTGCTTTGTTAAGGGCTCCAATTAAACTGGAAACAGGAGCACTAATTTCACACAGGTTTTTGATGAGTTAATATCCCAGTGCAAATCTCTGGTCCCAAGCCCTTATGGTTGCTGGGAAGTCATAGTGGTAGTCTATCAAAGATATTTGATCACACTTCCATAATTTATTTCACGGCTGAATTATGATTTTGAACATGTGAAGTAAAGAAATCCAGGCTCCCCTGACATGCAGAGTTAAGCCCACCTAGACAGAGAATATAATATGGGTGACAATATAGAATACATTGTTCTTTGACAGAAGATGAACTGGTTGAAAAGATATTGGAAGTAGCTGAAATGGACATTTTATCAGAAAGGCTAAAAGATTATGAGAACTGGAAGCTGGAAGCGGTATGGAAACCATTTTATATGTGGACCCAAGCAAGAGACTAAAGGGATAAACCCTGAAAACATAAATTATAATGATAATCAGAAAACATGTGTTAAACAAAGGAAAGATGTATGTCTACTTGTAGAATTTGAATTAAGTGGCTTAAACTGTTAGGGAGAATCTCTGTACTCTACTGTTTCCTGAATGTCATAACCCATTCCCTGTCCCATCCCTACCTTACACTTTCTTATGGAAATCAATTAAAAAATCTTAAATGCAAAAAAATAAAAATAAAATAATACATTGTTCTTTGATCCGAGCTATACAGGTATGTCCATCACCTTCATTACAGGTTTGGAGAAAATAATCAGTTTTGCCTTTTTCAAACATGATAGCAAATAGGTAGCTGCCTGATTGATTTGGAAACACAGCCCTTATGAGTCCAGCATAATACCAGTGCTTCATATACCACAGCTTTATAACTGGAGCACGTAAAGCATTTAAATTTGGACCCAGTCCACAGATACCCATGTACAGGAGCAAGGTGATTGCATCCACTGAACAGGTGCACAGGTGTGACACAGCTGTTTGTCTGTTTGGAGAAGGGTTGAATTGATTCATCCCTGAACTCATCCAAATTGACAGCATTGACTGTACCACTTACTAGGTCATGCACTGTGCCAACCCCAACAGCGATCCTGTATTGGATTAGAAGGATTAGCTTCTCCTACCCCTCATTTCCACTCCCACTTCTCTTTGTCCACTATGGCGTGTGTTCCTCTCATTCTTTTCAGCTCATTGAAATTAACTGTATGAATGGAACTACCTCCTGCCCAGAGAATGTGCACTTCACAGCAGAGAACCAACTCCATAACAGACTAAGAAAGCATAAAAAAGAGCTAGGTATAGGATCCAAACTCAAGTTTCTTAGTCCATCCAGCCTTCGTATATCTGGAATGCATCCAGGAAAGCAATCCACTATGTGAAAACCCATTTCATATTTGTCCTTGCTGTAATGGAGCACTTGTCTTCAGGAACTGAAGAGGTCATATCTTGATACATAGAAGGCCTTTATTATTACCTAGAAGTAGCTCCATCCAAAGAGAAGAATTATCCAGACACAGTCAGAAATGGCTTCTTTAAAAAAGATAAGCCCTAATACATTACATGTGGTCGCAATCCATACCACAACTGAAACTAGCAAATTACAGCTCTGCTGCACCAAATTACATTTCCTATAGTGATTGAAATGACCAATTTCAATGGCAAGCAGGAGCATGAATAGGAATGGTGCCCTTCAGCCACTGACATGACGCCACTCCATATTCTAAGCCCTGACAATTATTAAGTCTAGAATTATCAGCTTGCCACTGTGCTGGTTCTCTACCGTGACTGGCCAGACTAGTATCTTTACATCAGCCTGCCCCGCAGAACACTTCAGAGCATTCATTTGAAAATAATAACCTGCTTTGCAACAAGATACCTCACTCTCGGTACTGCAAAAAGAATATGAGGAAGAATAAACACCACTCATCTGGAAAGCAATTTGTCAACCCTACATTGCTTCTTAATTTTGATCTCTCTCTCCTCCTGAGGTTCTGAAGTTCATTGTTCTCTGCCATGTACCATCTCAGTGCCAAGCACCACTCAGGGTACTGCGAAACACTCACGCCTGTATTTTAAAAGTCAGAAGAGTTTTGCCCATGGAAAACAAAAGCAATCTTCTCCCTCCTCAGAGGCAGGGACAAAACTCGGCACACTGTGAAACGCTGCCATGCTTTGTAATAAATGAAACCCTTTTGATAGTTCAGAAAAGAAATGCAATCTTCCATTTTAGCGAGCATTGCGGATGTATCATATAATGGGCAGCTTGAAATTTGGAGGGAACAGCCAGTTGTAATTGTTATAAGTAATGCAGGTTGAAGCAAAGATATAAGGAAAGGGAGAAGAAAATGAGTCTTGGTGTGGGGAAACCCTGGGAAGCTGAACAGCCCAGTTTCTCCGATAGCCTAATATCTTGGCACACCATTTGCTTTATAAACTACAATTAAAAGGAGCCGCAAGGCAGATTTGACCTTTTATGGGGTGGGGGTGGGGATCACCAAAAATTCACTTCTCAACATGAGAGTCCTGGTTCCTGGAATAAAGATGAGTGAGGGAAATCCAATATTGAAACATTTCCTTAAATGAGAGAGCAGTGCGAGAGCTATCATCAGTGACCACTGTACAGAAAGAAACCACCCAATCTTGCGGCACTGTAAGGAGTCTACGGGCAGAAGAACGAGGACATGCTGCAAACATCCCATATATATCTTTCTCAAAATTATCACGTGTAAATATACCTCAGTAGTGGCATCTGAGAATGAGATAGTGATTAAATATAGAGAGCATTCAAAACAAAAAGGATTACTTTCATTGTCCTCTGTGAAGCCCAGTTTCCTATAATGTTTCGGTCACAATCAAAGAATAGGCAGACTAAGTTTCTGCTTATAAAGACCTGTGCTGCTAGGTATACCCAGTTGGAAAGAAAATGTCCTGTTTGTTTAGGAAGTTACACTGCTGGGAAGGGAGAAAGATTCTAGCTACATGGTTGACAGGAAGAGAAGAGTAAGAAAGGAGGATATCAGCCTGAGAACGGCATTCAGGGAGAAAACAAGCAAACAAGTTGGCAGGTAGCAAGAGTACAAGATCCCTATCTGGACTTTGCTCACTTGCCACCCCCTAAAGGAGGCAGCCTCCTTTGTACATCCAACAGTATACATTCCAGCAGAAAAAGCACCAATAGGTATTTATTTATTTAATTAATTTATACCCCGCCCTCTCCGCCAAAGCAGGTTCAGGGCGGCTTACAAGGCCATTTGGTGTCATAAAACAACATAAAATCAACTGGATACAATACACAATACAATTAAAAAACAAAACAGATTAGAATGATATAAACAACATGTTCATAAAGTGGCTTGTATAGTTTAACTAGATATCTCAGGAGTAGGTAGTCTTGTATGGCTATTCAGATCCAGGCCACCAATAGAGAATCAACCGGAGGGGGAGGGGAAGAAAGGGACGTCCGCTTCCTCAGTCAAAAGCTTGTTGGAAGAGCTCCATCTTACCGGCCCTGTGGAATTGTAATAAATCCCGCATTGCCCTGATCTCATACAGGAGCTCATTCCACCAGGTAGGGGCCAGGGTCGAAAGGGCCCTGGCCTTAATTGAGGCAAGTCGGACGTCCCTGGGGCTGGGGACTACCAAAAGATGTTGGTTGGTGGACCTCAGCGCTCTACAGGGCTCATATGGGGAGAGGCGGTCCTGAAGGTATGCTGGCGCCTGGCCGTATAGGGCTTTAAAGATAAGCACCGACACTTTGAAACAGATCCAGTATTCGATGGGCAGCCAGTGCAGCTCAAACAGCACTGGGTGGATGCGAGCCCACACAGGCGTTGCTGTCAAGACCCATGCTGCCGCATTCTGCACAAGCTGCAGCTTCTGGAGCTGAGTCAAGAAGGGTAGCCCCACGTAGAGAGAGTTACAATAATCCAGTCTGGAAGTGACCATTGCATGGGTCACTGTAGCCAGGTCGCAGGGAGTGAGATAAGGGGCCAGCTGCCTGATCTGTCTCAGATGGAAAAAGGCAGACCTGGCAGTGGCAGTGACTTGGGCCTCCGTAGAGGCATCCAGGAACACCCCCCAGACTCTTCACCCTCGACGCTGGCACCAATGGAGCCCCAGTCTCAGTCCCCTGCAATACACTGCACCTAGAATATTCCGTCATATCCCTCTTTAAATTTAGGCTGCAAATTAGTTCAAATAAATCCAGGAGATGCTTTCACTACTCCAAGAGTATCCATGGGTTTACACAGATATACTGGAGAAAGAGTTTTCCTCTCACATATAGTCCTAGAGCACCCTTTCCCTCACTGAGTAACTATGGAGAATACTCAACAACAGCATTTTTGAAGTTCTTTCAGACCAGAAGATTTGTTTCTCCCCCCCAACAGTTTTGTACCCTTGTATCTCTTTTTCTAGAAATTAAACATAGTGCTCGTTTACTTGTGAAATATTCTCCACAGAACCATACACAGCTCTTACCAAAAAGACCAACTCTTGTGGCAGCCCTAATCTTTCATTCTGAGGCTCACGCTGAGAAAGAAATAGTGAGAAAAGACTATGGCTGAATCTGCATCTGCTGTGTAAAGCAGTCTCAGTCTGTTGTTGCGCCTTTCCCTCCCATTCTGGCTCGGGATAACAGCTTGCTGTCTGCATCAGACGTCACCATGGCGACCACGGGGGCACGTGGGAAGGAGAGGAACGGCCTCCCAGGGCACCGGCAGGGCACTGTGCTGCGGGGAGGAAACGGCACCTGTGACCCCCCTGCGCAGAAAGTAAAGGGGGTGACCTGGTGGAGGGGGAGGGTTGGAAAGTGAACAAACACCCAGCGGTTGCCAGGCAGGGTGTTCTGGGGACTGCCCCAGGAAATAACATGGTTCAACGGTGGGCGCGCTTCTATCCCACCAGCAACTAAACATGATCGGAGAAAAACTGGGGAGGCAATTTGGCTCCAGTTGTCTGCTTATTGCTCCCAGAAGCTCAGGGGTGAGGAGGAGCAATTGGTCCATCTGAAAACCAGATCCGCATAAGCTGGTGAGATGCCATAGTGACCTCGAAGTCACCACTACAGGGTAATAAAATGATGCAGACAGCCAATGCTAGGTTGATACAATACAGGAATGGCTGCGGCAAGCAGTGCAGACAGAGATTTGTGAGATGATTTGGGATCACCAGCCCAGCGGCAGGAAAGACCAATGCAGATTGGACCTAAGGCTGCAGTTGGGGATGCCCTAGTGGTGTGGTGGTTACAGTGTCAGACTAAGATCTGGAAAACATAGGTTCAGATCCCCACTCTTACATGAAGGATCACTGGGTGACCTAGGGTTGCCAGCTCCAGGTTGGGAAATACCTGGAGATGTGGGGGGTGGAGTCTGAAGAGGGTGGAGTTTGGGGAAGGGAGGGACTTCAATGGAGTTAATGCCAAAAAGTCCACCTTCTAAAGCAGCCATTTTCTCCAGGTGAACTGATCTCTGTTGCCTGGAGACCAGATGTATTAGTGGGAGATCTCCAGCCACCACCCCAAGGTTGGCAAACCTATGGTGACCTCAGACCAGTCTCACTCTCTTAGCCTAACCTACTCAGAGGCTTGCTGTTGTGAGGATAAAATGGCAGTGGGGGGAAAGATGTTGCAAGTTGCTTTGGATCCCCAACGGTTAAAAAAGAAAGAAACCGCTCCATAATTGAAAACAAAACAAATCTCTCCAGTACGGAGGAATCTGGGCTAGACACACACACACACCCCAATCTCCAATGTGTGAGTTTGGTTTTATTTTCACTATCAGGGAGTCTCTAGGCCATCCACAAATAGAGGGAGACTGGGAATGGAAGCAAGGTGTAGGATCTAAGACAATACGTCCTCTAAGCTGTGGAGTCTTGTGAGCAAAAAATCTACTTTGTGAGCTACTGGCATTAAAGTTGTGAGCAAACGATTTGGCTACTGCATAAATTAGTTTGCTCTGGAGCCATCCTTCCTGAGCTAAGACAAAAATGTGTGAGCAGGAGGCTAAAAAACTGTGAGCTATCTCACACTAACTCAGCTTAGAGGCAACACTGGCACAAGGCTTAGAGGCCTTGGCATTCAATACTGGATCACTGTTGGGATTGGCACAGTGCACCACCTGGTAGTTGGCACAGGCACAGCCCATCAAGACAAATGGTAAGGCCATCAATTTTAAAGGTGCTTGGTATTCCCTCACCTTGCTGCTGCTACACAACATGCCAACTCCACGGTCTAATCAGAAGGTTCAGTATTCACGTTTGCCAGAGGGCATTCTGATGGCTGTCAAGGGAGAGAGGTGCTTTTTAATTAGGGAATGGGCAAATCTCATGAAGTTCCAATCCAAAGTGGATAGAATTCATTAGTAACCGGTGGACAACTGCAGCTGCATAGGAAAGGAAACCAGCAGCTGAACAACACAGACAAACAACACAGGGTGAAGAAGTGTGAGAACAAGCTAGAAGAACAGTGTGTGGAGGCTCAGGATAAGAGTAGAGGGGTGAAGTCCCCAATCAGGTCTGCCCTTCCACAGTTAATCAGTAGTGCACCAAGAGGTCAAGAAGCAAAACATACCAGCTGAAATGCAGACAAGCCACAGGCCTATACCACATGCCATGGGCCTCATCTCAGTCAGCCAGCCCACACTCCTGCCTGCTCCCATATAGGTCTGCCAACTCCGCCTTCGGAAATTCCTGGAGATATGGGAGTGGAACCTTGAGAAGACAGAATTTGGGGATGGAAGTAGCTCAGCAGTGATACAATGCTATAGAGTCTGCTCTCTGAAGCTGCCATTTCCTCCAGGGGAACATATCTCTATAGTCTGAAAGTCATTGATAATTCAGTGAGGACTCCAGACCTCCCAATTACCTTGCCTGGGTGGGGAGTTACCTGCCCCCAACCCCAATATCTCACTCCTGAGGAACTGAGTAGCAGAAGAAAAACCAACCTCTACATAGTGTAGCTCTAGAAATTTCCCCTAGTTTTTATAGTAACAACCACAGAGACTAGGAGAGGCAGCATAGAGTGTCACCCATAAGTGACATTGTTGTTGTTGTTGTTGTTGTTGTTCAGTCGCACAGTCGAGTCCGACTCTTCGCGACCCCATGGACCAGCTCCCGCCAGGCCTTCCTGTCTTCCGCCGTCCTCTGAAGTTGGCTCAATTTCATGTTCGTTGCATCTTTGACACTGTCTAACCATCTCATCCTTTGCCGTCCCCGTCTTCTTTGACCTTCAATCTTTCCAAGCATCAGGGTCTTCTCCAGTGAGTGCTCCCTTCTCATTTGGTGGCCAAAGTATTTGAGCTTCAGTTTCATTATCTGGCCTTCCAGGGAACAGTCAGGGTTGATTTCTTTTAGGATTGACTGATTTGATCTTCTTGCAGTCCAAGGGACTCTCAAGAGTCTTCTCCAGCACCATAGTTCAAAAGAATCTATTCTTCGGCGCTCGGCCTTCCTTATAGTCCAACTCTCGCAACCATACATGACTACTGGGAATACCATTGCTTTGACCATGCGGACTTTTGTTAGCAGGGTGATGTCTCTACTTTTTATCATGCTGTTTAGGTTCGCCATCGCTTTCCTCCCAAGGAGCAGGCGTCTTTTAATTTCATGGCTACTGTCACAGTCTGCGGTGATCTGGGATCCCAGGAACATGAAGTCTGTCACTACTTCCACGACTTACCCTTCTATTTGCCAAGGAGTGATGGGGCCGGATGCCATGATCTTAGTTTTTTTTATGTTGAGCTTCAAACCCACTTTTGCGCTCTCCTCTTTTACCCTGAGCAAGAGGCTCTTTAGGTCCTCTTCACTTTCTGCCATTAGAGTGGTATCGTCTGCATATCTGAGGTTGTTGATCTTTTCCCCAGCAATCTTAATTCCCGCTTGTGATTCATCCAGGCCAGCATTTCGCATGATGTACTCTGCATATATATTAAATAAGCAAGGTGACAGTATACATCCTTGTCGTACTCCTTTTCCTATGCTGAACCAATCAGTTGTTCCATATCCGGTTCTAACTGTCGCTTCTTGGCCCTTATACAGGTTTCTCAAGAGACATGTGAGGTGGTCTGGTACTCCCATCTCTTTAAGGACCTGCCATAGTTTGTTGTGATCCACACAGTCAAAAGCTTTAGCATAGTCAATGAAGCAGAAGTAGATATTTTTCTGGTACTCTCTTGCTTTCTCCATAATCCAGCGAATGTTGGCAATTTGATCTCTAGTTCCTCTACCTCTTCGAAACCCAGCTTGTACTTCTGGTAGTTCTCTATCCACGTACTGTTGAAGCCTAGCTTGTAGGATCTTGAGCATGACCTTGCTAGCGTGTGATATGAGTGCAATTGTGCGATAGTTTGAACATTCCTTGGCATTGCCCTTCTTTGGGATTGGAATGTATACTGATCTTTTCCAATCCTGTGGCCACTGTTGCGTTTTCCAAATTTGCTGGCAAATGGAGTGCAGAACTTTAACAGCATCCTCTTCTAAGACTTTGAATAGCTCAGCTGGGATACCATCACCTCCACTAGCTTTGTTGTTAGTAATGCTTTCTAAGGCCCATTTAACTTCACATTCCAGGATGTCTGGCTCGAGGTCAGTGATTATACCGTCGTGGTTGTCAAGGACATCGAGGTCTTTCTTGTATAGTTCTTCTGTGTATTCTTGCCATCTTTTCCTAATCTCTTCTGCTTCTGTTAGGTCCCTACCGTTTTTGTCCTTTATCATGGCCCGCTTTGCATGGAACGTTCCCTTGATTTCTCCAATTTTCTTGAAGAGATCTCTAGTCCTTCCCATTCTATTGTTTTCTTCTATTACTTTACACTGTTCATTCAGGAAGGCCTCCTTATCTCTCCTTGCTGTTCTCTGGAAATCTGCGTTCAGTTGGGTAAAGCTTTCCTTTTCGCCTTTGCCTTTCGCTTTCCTTCTTTCCTCTGCTATTTGTAAAGCCTCATCAGAAAGCCACTTTGCTTTCTTGCATTTCTTTTTCTTTGGGATGGTGGTGATTGCTGCCTCCTGTACAATGTCACGAACCTCCGTCCATAGTTCTTCAGGCACTCTATCTATCAAATCCAGACCCTTGAATCTATTCTTCACCTCTACTGTATATTCATCAGGGATGCGATCTAGGTCAAACCTGAATGGCCTCGTGGTTTTCCCAATTTTCTTCAGTTTAAGTCTGAATTTTGCAATTAGTAGCTCATGATCTGAACCACAGTCAGCTCCAGGTCTTGTTTTAAGTGACATTACATCCTCCCCAAATGCCACCTTCCACAAGCACTGCCAAGGCAGTGCTGGGAACCCTACTAAAGCCTGGTAGCCCTGCTCTCACATCAAAGGTAGTGTCATGGAACAGCCAGGCCCTGGAGAAAGTACTGACTCCTCTGATGAGGAACAGCTGGATTCCGTGCCCATCAGCCACCAGCCAGCAGCAGCTGAGCAACCAGACGGGGAATCGCAGGGTGTGGTGGACACACAGCCGGAAGGCAGTGAGGTGCTGGTTTCATCCCCCAGCCCTTAGCGGACAGTTCAGGATTAGCCAGCTGTCCTATCTCCTCCAGGATCCCCAGTCCGCAAGAGCAATGATGGTGCAGGTGCAGAGGGGATTTACAGGCCAGATGGAGGTCTGCCTGCCTCAAAGCTCAACATCAGCTGTCAGTTGCAGATGAAGGAGGAACATCACCGTAAGAGACATGAAGCAGCTGTCACAGGCGTGTTGTAGGGCTTAGAGCATATAAAAGTATGTGGGAGGAGCTCTTCAGCATGGCTTCAACACATTTCCCTTGGGCACTGACCTGCTGCTGCTGTATCTGACTTGCTTTTGGGAAAACTGACCTTGGCCTGCTCAGACAATTCTTGTGTAATTTATGGACAAATTCTGGCATCCTGAGTCTGACAGCCAGCTCCAGTTATCTGCCTGAGTTAAAGCTGTGTACGCTGGCACCTGCCTGGAGAAGAACAGGTAGTAGGCACCCTCTGCGTAGTATCCTAGGGTAGCCAGAACTTTCTACTGACTTTGCCCTGAACAGGCTCTGTTGGCAGAGGTACTTCCACTGTCCCAGCTTTATGTAGCATGGCAAGTGGTTCATGACTGACCATTACTCTTGTAATGAGAGAGAAAAAACTCAAAAGACGAAAGAATCTGGTGAAAACAGAGGTTTCCTTGTGTGCATGGTGGCAGAGCAACAAAGTGTGAGAAGAAAGTGAACTGTAGCAGTGAAAGGCACTGGTCGCCTATCAAAAACAGCCTGAATTATTCATAAGTACATTGTTTAGCAATGCAGCAAGAATCCTTCTTGATTCAACAAGTCAGACCATTTATTCCTTTGAAAATGAACATCAGTTGGAGGGACGGGGGTCACATTTTACTTGTTGCCTAAATCAAAGCACTTAATTCCATTTTCACAGGAGACAGGTGTCCAATTAAAACCCAATTACATCCCACGTTCTGAATGCACAATTAATGAATCAATCAATTAATCACACTGATTCTTAGCTAAGAGAGCAGGAGGTCTTTATTTTGACCGATTTCATTTAGCCCCTCACACACAGAAAAACATTAATTTGCAATCATTGGAAGCTAGAAGGCTAGCCAGGAGCTGTCATACATCCCAGCAGCTACTACAGACTTGATAGCCTCTTTGCAGCTGCTCTGGAAACATCTAATTCTCCAGCTCAGATGGCTGATATCCCAGGTCAAGACAGCTGTGCATGAAAAACATCAGCCATGCTTGTAATACAAAGTGTGCCAAAGGACTGAGGAACCAGGTAAAGGTGACCACTTTAGTTTTCTAAGATGCTTTGAACACAGATGATAGTGAAGTCTGACTGAGGCATTTTCCAGACTGCAGCTGCCTTTCGGGTTTTCAAGAGTGTCATGGTGGTTCCAATGATCGCATTACCTGTGTGATCAGTTCTGATGTAATTTTTCCACTTCCCCCCCCCCCATCCCGCCATCATGGTTCCCCCTGTTCATATTCACATTTAGGACGGATTTTCTGTGTTGCTTTTTTTGGAGGGGTGTTGCACATGTGTTGAAGCATTGCAGCACTTCAGCAGCCTCAAGGGGGCTATGCAATCCCCATTAAAGTACATTTCCTGCCCATCACATTACAACTGAGGATTCTTCCTGGTGTACATGTATCACCTCTTATTGGTTGCCTCTTTTCCCATGTTTGAGCGGTTTCTCTGATTGGCTCCCCCCAAAAAATTTTGAATTCCTTTACCTGACTTGCCTCTGGTACACAGCTCCAGCGGTATACCTAGTATATTTGAGACCCAGAGTGTCAGCTAGCTGCCATAGAAGACTGGGAGGCAGTTGGTTTCCCCCCCCTCCCCTGGCATCTGCGCATGCCCTATCTTCCCTGTGTATGATCTTGTCTCATGCATTCCTGTCTGTAAACGCTAGGCAACGCTTATCTGCAAGGTTAACAGGTGTGTGGGGGAGCTGCTTTGCCAAATGTATAATGAACTGCACCGTGTGAAGCTGTAATTGTTTAGGTTTTAAGGAACGTTGCTTCTCAGGCTTTTGAGCGCGTAACCTGGAGTCTGCCCGCTCGGCGGGAATGGAGATTATTGGTTATTACCCTGTTTGAATGTCTTACATTATTCCTTGCCCACCCTGGCCCAGGCATTCTGGACAGTGAACTTGTTCCTGCTCTATCATAGCTTTAATAAAATACTACTTTGCCTAAACGTGTATTGGATTAATAGCTGTGGGGGGACCGGACACAGAGCCAATCATTTTTAAACACCTCCTTCTTCTATATGACAAAATTGTCCTGGTCAGGGCTCAAGTGGGCTTATTCCCAATGAACTCAGTGAGGCTTATGTTCAAGTAAGAATGTATGAAGAGGGGCACCTCCAGGACAAGCCTGCCCTAGTCTCCAGCACCTGTGTCCTTTCTTGGGAGAGAGGCTCCATGAAAGCCCACTCCTCTCTTTGCTCTTCTGAACCGACAACTTCACATGGAATTGTGGCTGGTCTCCTAAGAGAAGCTCTGAGTTTATGCATACAAACACCCACCCCTCTGGATGGCCAAATAATAGCCTTTAATATTTCCATGAGTATTTTGACACGAGATAGTCCCACTGAACAGCCTGAAACTTGCTGCCACCAATGCATGCATAAGATAGATCAGGTTGCAGAAAAAATACATGGGCAATGAGTGGCTGCTAGGACTGACCATTTGTTTCAGTGCTGGCATGTAAATTTTAAAAAAGTGAACTGCCCAAACCTGCCCTTTCTGGGCAGCAGTCCAAGAGGTGGGGAAAATGTTCACATTCTGAGCAAGAGGCTATCTTATGAATTCATTCCACAATGGGTTAAAACTACAGGGGAAACTAGTTTAGGGAAGAACAGGGAAAAATGAGAAATGATTGGGACAGCACAGAGATATTAATGAAGTTGTCTGGACATTAAAAAACAACAACAGTAAAATCGGGGAATGAAAATTGGATATTAAGGCAATCTGGAAAATGCCTGAGTTGGATTTTCATAATCAGTTCAGGATCCCCAGTCTCTCAGACTGCTCCTTGAATCAAATCCCATTCCAAGGGACATCTGGTGAGCCATCAGGTCAGTCAAAAACCTGAGCCTGGCACTCAGAAATTGTGTTTGGATGAATTCTGAGTGCCTTCAGAACCATTTCTAAGTGCAAGGACCTGAAGTTTGTTTTTCTAGTAGGAAAAGCAGGTAAAGAAGTGGCAAGAGTTGGGAGACCATCCTTTCTCTATTCCCGGGTTCTGCTATGTCAGACTTCTCAGACTTCAACAGGAAGTCTTCAGATCAAATCCCTGAGAATGGAGAGGGACTGAAGTCTAAATGGGACTCTACTAAATGGGAATCTGTTAATCCCTAATATTTAATACTCATACTGTTATCTAATAGCTGTTTTTGATATTTTTGATGTACAGAGGCTGCACTAATCTGGAACCTTGCTTTAGACAGAGATTTTCTTTTCATCATACTCACTGTGACTGACGTGAACGTCTGACCTTTCCTCAATATGCGCAACTATGGTCGCAATTAAAAATCTCTTGCTTTGTTGTGTCTTTTGTTTTGCACTTTTCATTGGTGGGCTTTAAGGTTGAATGATTCCTGAGAACATTACTGACTGCAGGCATTTTTATGGCAGTTTTGCAGCATTGTGAGTCAACAGTGTACACATTGCTTTCAGGCATCAGCCAGTTCTGCTCTCATCAGAAGGACACAGAAGGATCTAGGCCTAAAAGTTAGGCTGGAATCAGGGATGAGCTTTCAATCTATACTATAATAATAAAAACTGGCTAGGAGCACCCCCCCCCATTGTACAGATAAAGTAATCTATATATCTAATAGTGAAGTGGCCCCGTCTGTGCGGATATCTAAATCCGCACTCCTGGGGCCACCTGGGAGGGAGGGAGAGGTTTGTGCACACGTGGGGCAGTCCCCACATGTGCACAAAAATCCTAAATGTTGGGGGGGAAATCAGGGGGATGTTTAAATCCCCCCGAAACTTACAGAGCGTCCCCTGCACATGCGCAGGGGATGCTCTGCGACTACTGCCGCCACCGCTTGGAGCTGCAAGGCGAGCGGCGAGCTGGGAGGGGGGCAAGAGGGCGAGGAAGGAGAGAGAGAAGCGAGGGGGGAGAAGGACGAGGCCCTCCGCGAGCGGATCCTCAAGAAGCCGGCCGGCAAGGCGCCCGAGGTTGCCAAGGAGGCGCCCGCGGCCCACGCCAATGCCGCCCCCCGGAGAAGAAGGTCATCATCAAGAGCGAGGCCGCCTCGCCGGACTTGCTCGTCATCACCAAGGTGAAGACGCTCAGCCCGGAGAGCGCCCGGGGGCTGCAGGACAGCTGCACTGGTAGCTCCCGCTGGCTGCCTCCCCCAGCTCCCCTTGGCTGCAGGATGTTCTCCACGCCGTCGGCCTCCACCGAGGGCTCCCTGCCCGGCAACCCCCCCCACCCGGTGCCCCAGATTGGCAAAAATAATTGAATCTGAAGGAGCTAGCAGCATCGGCATGTCATTGTCAATTAAGTCATGGGAGTTCTTTTCGTAGATTTAATCCAGTCATGGGAATTTTCTGTGAGAGATTACAAAACAGCATATTTCCCCTCCATATCCTAGCATTGGAGTTCCAAATTAGTGTGCAAATTGTTCAGAGGATATGGAGTTATGTTCACTGCAGGTGACCTGTGTGGGGGGGGGGAGGCCAGGGGGGAATGCTAGAGGGGGGAGATCGAGGGGGGTGGAGGATACGGGGGAGGAACCGGCAGGATGGGGGGGAACTTACCTCCTCCTCCTGCTTCCTCCTCCGCCTCCTGAGTTTGGAGCTCAGTTTGGAGCTCTGCCTCCCCCCCCCGCGAGTATCGCAGGTCCACCTTTTGTGTATTCTATTTCACAGGTACATGACAAATATCTTGTTGTTTGATTACCTTGTTCTAAGCGTTCCTCTGCCTCTTCCACATACCTTATTGTAAATAAGGCCCAGCTAAGTTCAGAGGTTCAGATTGTGTCTGCTGTTCCCACAAAACAAGAATTTGCGCCTGACACTTTTTGCATGTGAAATTCACTCACAGAAATTCCCAAACACTCCTCTAGACCTTAGGAACAACTTCCACTGAAATCAATGAGACTCTTTATATCAATGTATGTGGAACAGCGAATTAGGAAAGCAGACAATGTGAATAACTCAGGGACTCAGGAAGACACAGGCTGCGGTCACACAAGCAGTTTGTGGTGATATCATTGCGGTATCTTTGCGGATTTAAAGAGCATGACCAGACAGCAACATCAGCCTTCTGGGCCCCAGTTGTTGCCACCCCATTCTGACCCGCCTTGGAAGTGGAGTAATCAGGCACTGGGGAAAGTCCAGTCTTTATGGATGTCAGCACTTTCACCCCACATTTCTGTTAAAAATACTTGTTAATGTTTCTTTGTTTTGGAAGACTCAAAAGAACCACACCAAACACGGTCAAGTTTAAATGGTGTTTATCTAACTATTTACTGGTGAATAATTAAACAACAGTTTGTATATATCTAGAGTTATTTTACAACAGACCAACATAGAGCTATTACAGTTAAGCTCTCAGAAAAAACCAACTGACAGTAATAGCAAAATAACTGTCACTCTCAGAATCTCAGTGTAGGACTAAGACAGACACGACAGCCAATCAGACTTCAAGTTGTCTCAGATAAGATTGACAGAGCCCCACAGTACACGCCCACATCTCTCATGCTTGAATCTTCAAATTGTCTGCTGGTGTAACCTAACTTTACAAATATAAACTTATCTCTGCACTTGTGCCTCTACATTTATAATCTGACTATTTCTGGAGGTCTGAACTCCCCTGGCATGAGCTCAACTCGGTTGGAAAGTCTGATCACTCTGTTCTGTTTTTGCTCCTTGTTTTCTTTAGTAGTTAGTGGTGTGTGCAAAACTGCATCTCCATGCACACCAGCAAGCTTTCAGCTGTCCTCTGAGGTGAGAAGGGGGGGAGGGAAGGGCAGGCTGAGAAGCCTCCTCTGTCTTTTTTCACGCCAGTTCCTCCGCCTACAGCTTTGCAGCACACAGGGTGGGGGAGGGGTTAATTGAAAAGATGATTTTTTTTCCCCAGAGGGGGAGGCAGCCTCCTCCAGCTGTCAAAATGGAGCCGGTGCTTCAAATAAGCGGTTGCGCACATATGCAAAAGACATTTTTTTAAAAAGAAGCTACCCAACCACCCACTCCGTGGTTGCCCCACAACAATAATCTGAACAGTCGACCATGGGGTGAGCACACACTGAGGCTGCTTCAGGTTGTACTGTCTGGTCACCCCTTCCCACTATGATTTAAACCACCACAAATAGAGGCACTGCTAGATTGCACCAAGCCTCCAATGTGACCACAGTCATAGAGTAAGGGAACAGCTACAGGAAGTAGGGTTGACAGCCAGCAGCTGGCCAAAGACAGAAGACCGAGGGCAGGGACAAGGCTAAGCACCATCATGTAAATGGCTTGATGTCATTTCTAGGATGAACCCAGAAGTGACATCTCACAGCTCTAGGATTCAGTGGAACTTCCCACTGAATCCTAGAGTAGTGTGATGTCACTTCTGAGTTCACCCTGGAAATGACCTCATGCCATTTATGCAACAATGATTATTGCTTTATATTCCCCCCCCCCCTGCAACCCTACTGGGTTGGGGGACTGCTGACAGGGAGAACTGGCAACCCTAACAGGAAATGACTCAGCAGGGGCTGGGGGACTGCTGACAGGGAGACCTGGCAACCCTAACAGGAAATGACTCAGCAGAAAAGCAGAGAGAGAGAGAGAGAGAGAGAGAGAGAGAGAGGAAGAGATCAGGAGTTCCAAGCAGATTTTTAATAAAGACTTTTCCAGATAACTCCCGCCTGACTCTTAAGTAATTACTACCCCACTGATGCCATTTGTGTCCATGTAAACATGTTATAAACAAAATGCTAGTTAAAACAAAAATTTGCGCAGTTCACTCAGCCTTTCAAACGAAACTCTAATCTCCAGAAAAGAAATAGAAAGGAAGATAGTGAATCAGGCAGGTGCCTTTGCTCCAGTTCATTGTTACAGTTCAGAAAAGGAATGGTTTAACTAAGGCCCTTTCTGCATACACAGCTTACTGCCATTTACTGCAGAGAATCTGAGCAGTTGAGCTGTTAAACGTCACTTCAGATTTCTTTGCCTGTTGTCTGCAGATTCTTTTATTCTCCAATGGAATCATTCTGCAACTACAACTGAAAAGTGCAGTTTTTCTTAATTGGTGTGAGAATGTCATTTGTGATGTCTAGGGGTGGTCCAATGGCCACTGACTTGGCCAAGTGTGTAAGCAAGGGATGGGTCACCCTGTACCCTCCCCTTTCTCTCCTCTCCTCTCCTCTCCTCCCTGCTCTCCCACCCTCTTTGGCTAGCTGCCGCTGGGCTACTGCAGTCATGCGTGATGCATAGAGGGGCGCAAGCTTGGTGGCTGGCTGGCTGGTCTGTTGGGGGGGGTGGCGTCCCAAAGATTCTAATTTTTTTTAAAACCAAACAGGCCCCTCACAAGCTAGAAGCATCAAAATCACGGGAGACCTTCCTGGGCTGCCCCTCTACCTGGCCTCCAAGTTGTGTCCAGATTGGCTTTGGGGAAGGGGGAAAAGATCCCTCCCTAGGGTCCAGTGTGCAAAGGGGGGGGGAGAAGCCCAGGCTTTTGTTTCTCTCTCTGCCACCAGCCAAGAGGGAGCAGAGTGGGAGAAATCAAACCCGGGGGAGACGTGAAAAAAGAAAGGAGGGGTGGAAAAGGGGGTGGAAACAGCCAGAGACATGGGCGGTGTCGCACAGTCCAAGGTAAGATGTCTGCTTAGCATTACGTCCAACTCAAAAGTGCACCAGTTTTTAAGTCCCCTGCAAAAGCACTTTTGGATACCCCAGGGCAACATTGTACTGACTCCAAAGTCACCACTGAACAGCAATAATAGTATGCAGAAATTCCAAAAAGACCCAACAGAAAGTGAAAGTGCGATGCAATACAGCGGGTGATTAACGGCTCCGTATGGAACAGCAGGGAAACGGAGGGGGGGCAGAAAAGCCCTAACTTCTGATCTGAACTTTCAGCCATAACTGGGCCAGTCATCTGTGGAATCATTGTGAGCCCTTTGATCCCCTCCCCCCCTTGCTTCCATAGCAACACTCAATAGTTGGTCCATATGGTGAAATCACAACAAAGCAGGCTATTTGCTAACAAAAGAGGCTGACGCATTTGTAGCATGCTCTCGTTAGGTTTTTCCTAAGTAACTACCTAACAATCCTAACCACCTCTCTGATTTCAGTGTGCCCTGAAATTAATTAGGATGCTTAATGATGTACCAGCTTTAAGTACTGCAGGCTGGTACTAACACTCGGGTTGCTGCTAATTAACTGGGCTGCAGGGATATTTGTGTGAGGCTTAGAGCAGTGCTGCACATTACACTTGTGGAAAATATCAATGTTCTGGCAGTGCTTTGCAACAGCAAACACATAAAATGTGGAAGTAAAATTTGCATCTTAAAACAGCTCTGTACACACTTCTGGAAAGCCACAGGAGACACTGAAGCTTCTGGACCAGACACAGTGGCTCAGCTCAGACCTAGCAGGAGCCCACAGTTTAATCACGCTAACTATGGGTCAGTCAGATTTAACCAGGTATGTGAAAAAGGGAGGACAGGGTCCCCATTGACTAACCACAGGGCATGCTGGGAATCATGAGAACTCCACGGACAAGAGCCATATGACACAAAAATCCTGGCTGGATCTAACTGTACGGTTAGTGTGATTGTCTGAAAGTAAGTCATTCCACTGTGGTTAATTAGGGCCTGTCAAACTAGGATCTGAAGTTGGTTTATGAAGTCACAGCTCATTTTAATTATGGTTTCAACTAAGGTCCAATGCTTCCTCTAAGCTGTGGAGTCCTGTGAGCAAAAATTCGACTTTGTGAACTCCTGGCATTAAAGTTGTGAGCGAGCGATTAGGCTACTGCATAAATTAGTTTGCTCTGAAGCCATCTTTCCTGAGCTAAGACAAAAATGTGTGATCCAGAGGCTAAAAAACTGTGAGTTAGCTCACACTAACTCAGCTTAGAGGGTAGGGAACACTGGTCTGAACATAGACCTCCAGGCTAAATCCTGGTTCAGTCCTGCTTTATTTTCTGGTGATGCTGTCCCAGGCAACGAAAGCAGCATTTGTCAAGGCAAACCAGGGTTTCAGGGACCATGTATGAGCTGAATCCTGGTTTCACAAATTAACCACTGTTAAAACAAACCATGGTTTCATGCTTTCTCTGAACTGGATGAATGTTTCCTTTTACACTTAAGCATAATGCAACATCAGCATCTTCTTGCTACATTCTTTTTCCAGAAACCCTCTGAGCTGTTTGACAGCCTTTGACACACTCAACATTGTGGTAAGATCTATGTGATATATGCCAGCAAGGAATTTAAAGGGTTACACAGGCTGATTTCGCACAAGGAGCTGCGCCGCTGTCACGCCTCCCTCTGCCCCGTTTCCACTGGTCAATTTCCCACTCGAAGCCGTGCAGCCACATTTTGACCTGTGGCTTCGCCCAAATTCCCCTGCGGTTTTGTGATCCTGTTTTTTGAGGATCACGAAACCTCGAGAAAAATCAGGCGAAGCCGCGGGTTAAAATGCAGCCGTGAGGCTTCGAGTGGGAAATTAACCAATGGAAATGGGGCAAAGGGAGGTGCGATGGCGGCGCAGCTCCTTGTGCGAAATCAGCCACGGTGTTTACTTGAACCAACTGAATGTCCTCGCAAACTGTCAGATCAGTGTTTTAAACATTGGGGGGAAAGGCCCACCTCCTGCCTAGATGTTTATCTCCTTGCCTGTAGCATGACATGCACAGCAAATGATAATACAATGTTTTCTTTAGTTTGAACTGCAACTGACAGATGTTGAGCAAGGAACAACAGCAGAAGGAACATCAGCCTGCCAAAAAAGTTTTCTGCATAGGAAGGAGCAGCTCAGTTCTCAAAAACACATCCACCAGCTACCAGGCAAATGATGCATCTAAAAAGAGGCAGAGATCATGTGCACAAACATGATTTCATTCACCCACTAGCCGTGGTCCATACACCCCTTTGAGAGAGGGAAAGGTATCCTGCAAATCACGCATACAAGCCCTGTCCACGCACGATCTAATCTGCATGGCGGCAAGTGTAATCATTCCAAGGCTCCTCACCACCCCACAGAGAACCTTCCCAATGGGCAAAGTGGACTTGAAGCTTCCTTGTACTAGGCCAGGCCAATGGTCTATCAAGGTCAGTACTGTCTGCTCTGACTGGCAGTGGCTGTCTAGGTTCTCAGGCTGAGGTCTTTCACATTACCTACTTCCCAATTGTTTTAGGTGAAGATGCTGGGGATTAGAATAACAGAATTATACAGTTGGAAGGGACCGCCAGGGTCATCTAGTCCAACCCCCAGCACAATGCAGGAAATTCACGACTACCCCACATCCCCAGTGACCCCTGCTCCATGTGTAGAAGATGGCAAACAAACAAACAAACAAAACCCCCTCCAGGATCCCTGGCCAAACTAGCCTGCGGGAAATTGCTTCCTGACCCCAATTGGCATTTCCCTGGGCATGTAAGAAAGGGCCATGAGAACTAAACATTGATGTAACCCTACCTGTCCTCCCTCTCATGATCTGCCTGAGTTCACAGAATCCGCATTGCTGTCAGATGGTCATCTAGCCTCTGTTTGAAAACCTCCAAAGAAGGAGAGCCCACCACCTCCCGAGGAAGCCTGTTTCACTGAGGAACCACTCTAACTGTCACGAAGTTCCTTCTAATGTTTAGCTGGAAACTCTTTTGATTTAATTTCACCCCATTGTTTCTGGTCCAACTTTCTGGGGCAATAGAAAACAACTCCACACCATTGTCTATATGACAGCCCTTCAAGTACTTGAAGACAGTTATCATATCACCTCTCAGTCATCTCCTCTCCAGGCTAAATCTACCCAGCTCCTTCAATCTTTCCTCATAGGACTTGGTCTCCAGACCTCTCACCATCTTCATTGCCCTCCTCTGGACTATTTTCAGCTTGTTTATATCCTTCTTAAATTGTGGTGCCCCAAACTGAACACAATACTCTAGGTGAGGTCTAACCAGAGCAGAGTAAAGCGATACCGCCAATTTGCATCATCTGGACACTATACTTCTGTTGATACAGCCTAAAATTGCATTTGCCTTTTAGCTACCGCATCACATTGCTGACTTATGTTCAGTGTATGGTCTACTAAGACCCCTAGATTCTTTTTTCACATACTACTGCCAAGACAAGTGTCCCCCCCCATCCTATAATTACGTGTTTGATTTTTTCCCCCTACCTAAATGCAGAACTTTACATTTATCACAGTTGAAATTCATTTTATTAGTTTTAGCCCAGTTTTCCAGACCCTTGGACTTCCTGTATGCAAATCAGAAATTCTACTACCGAGCCATTGCCTCACCCCTAAACCAGGGCATAGTTACGGATTGCCCAGCAAAGAAGAAACCAACCGACAGCATAATCCCAACTTCAAATTACACTAACCGCTGAGATTTTAAGTGGGCAGTCCTAAAAATGTGCTTTCCCTTTGAAATGCTTGTTATGTCTTCCTCAAAGCTCTTGAAAAACAGACCTGCTTGTCAAGAATTGTGCATTACAGTGAAGATCTTCTGAACTAAAACTGTAATAAGGGTTGTCTCAAAACTAACAACTTATTTGTAATGAGATCAACAGGGCCATGCTATATTCTTTCAGGTAACCTAAAACAAAATCATGAGAACCAGTTCTCAAGAAAGGGCTGTGGAAAAGCACTAGCTAACAACTCACCACACTGCTCTGTGTGTTTCATTTCTTTCTACCACAAACTGTCCAACTGCACAGCAAGCCACAGGCTTTTAAGATGTATGAAAGAAGTTATGGAAATTATTTGCAATCCCTTTTGTCTTTCTTTTACAAACTTTCTTTTTTTTTTGAACACAATTTTATTTTCATGAAAATATTGACATATCATCAGTTCAAGTTAATATTTCAGTTTTAACCCTATACCAATATCCCCAATTTACTCTCTCCCTCCCCCAGGCTTCCCGCAATGCTTCCCCCTTCGTCACTCCAGCACAACTTAAGATAACATCCTATTCTAACTTCAATATTGTTCCAAATATAGTAAGTTATGTTTCACATCCCAGTTCTTTTCTAGGTAAACCTTAAAGTCTCTCCACTCTTCATAGAATTCCTGATCTTCTTTGTTATTCAATTTTTTTGTAATTTTGTCCATCTCCGCCATAAACAAAGTTTTTTGTATCCATTCTTCTAACTCTGGAATTCTTTCTTGTTTCCAACATTGTGCATAGAGTAGTCTCGCCGTTGTAATCAGATACCAAAATAGAGTCCTTTTTGTAATATTCAGTTCTTCCATTTTAAGTCCTAAGAGCAGAATTTCTGGCGCTTTCTTAAAGGAACATTTCAGAATCTTTTGCATTTCGCTGTGGACCCTGGTCCAAAAGTCCACAGCTTTTTTGCATGTCCACCACATATGGTAAAATGAACCTTCATGTTTTCTACATTTCCAACACTTGTTGGAAAGATTTTGACTCATGTTGGCTATTTTCTTTGGTGTCATATACCATCTGTACATCATTTTATAACAATTCTCTTTCACATTAGTACAGGTCGAAATCTTAATCGAGTTCTTCCACAGATATTCCCAAGAGTCCATAGAAATCTCAGTATTAACATTTACTGCCCATTTAAGCATTTGTTCTTTCTCCGTCTCATCTTCCGTATACCATTTTAACAAAACTCTATATACGGTAGAAATCGCTTCTACCTTTTACAAACTTTCTTCTTCTAAATTCTAGCTTCCTTTCTTTATCTTCTGCACTCTGCCACCCATTCAGTCAAAAGCTTATTATTTTCCCCAGAAGTCCATTTTAATTTTTCTCTTTAATTTCTGTGAATTTCCAAACATTTTGGTTTCATGGGCTTCAAGTCAATGGCTGGCCTCCATGTCACATATGTACATCCTCCTTTCTCTCAGCTGTAGCACCTTATTCCCCTTCCAAGGTCACTCATGAAACTCACTTGAGTCTCTTGTTAAAACCACTTGAGTGTCTTGTTAAAGCTTCTGTTCTGCAGATCAGTCAGTGGAGCTCCCAAGTGAGAGTATTCCCCAGGCCATGGTCATTTATGTGATTCAGTTGAGCACAGAGTTGCTTGCAGTTAGCCCTCTGCTTACACCTGTACAGTCAGAGGCATCCTTGAAATGACCAGTTGTTAGCCAAATTGCTTTATTTACAGCAATTGGCAATTTAAATGGGTCCTTGTCAACTATACCAAGGTCCTGTTCCCACCAAGGGTTGTTGTTAAAATAAATGTCTTTTACTTAAAGAATAAATCTCATACAAACAATACTGATGCACTCACACATTCAATCAAGTTCCTCAGAAATACAGTATTAAAATAAGCACTGTTGCATTAGCAGGTAGGGTGATGGTGGGCAATACTTATCTGTCTTGCAGGTTGGTTGTTCCAATGAAGAATGGATGAGAAGAAATGGAAACTAAAGGGAGTTCACACACGACCAGAACCAGCCAGAATGTGTGGGTCTCTTGACTGCAGATCAAGAGATCAAAGTAGAAGCAAGGGTTTGGGGATAGCAAGTGGGACTTAAGAGGAGTAAAAAGCAGACAGGGGTTGTTGCGGGGGAGATGCTAGTTGATCAAGTAGGAGAGAGAGACCATGTGACTGGTTCTCGCCTTTTATCGGGGGATCCAGAGGGTGGGTGGTGGCTGTGCCAACCTCCTGGCCCACCTACCTGTTAGTCCGCCCCCAAAACAATCCTATTGGTTGCCTATAGGAGTGGGAGGTTACCTATAAGGAGTGGCCAATATTGTAATCTAAAACCTTACTCAAAGGAGGGCATCTGGGCAGGTGTGAAAACCTTGGCATCAGGATGCTCCATTGTAGTGTTGATGAAGCTGGCCATTCTCATTGTAAACCAAATGTCCATTTGGCAGGAAATACCAATGCAGGAACAAAGCAGTGTCCTACGTGACTACAACTATTTCTGCAATGGGGGCTGTGTCTTCTCAAGCTGTTGTTTCTTACTGCTCACAATAATGGAGGTGTGTGCTTCTTCACCAGGCTAGTAACTGCGTAGCTGAAACCTTATTTACATGTAAGGCTTGTGCAGGCACCTTCTATGTGTTACATCACAACAGGTGACTTAAAATGTACAGTTCTCTGAGCCTATGTGTGTGTGTGTGTGCACAGTCCATTGTGTGTAGCAATAAATATAGTCCATAAAGCAAAATATGAATCTCATTCTCTAACACAATATTGGTTAGATTGCATTGCCTGCTATTTGTTCATGTTCAATCAATTATTGTGCATGTTCAATCAGTTCTTGTGCATGTTCAATCAGTTCTTAAATAAGTCATTACAAGGACAGGATTAGCTGGAGGGGGAGCAGGTGAGCTACCAGATTTGCTGAAGGTAAACAGGAAACACACAAAAGGCCACATGAATATTTCCAAATAAGGAAAGGCAGGGTTGTTCTGTGAATGAGGTAGAGGAATCTTAGAGCGAGGTAAACAATGGAAATCTTAGCGAGAGTCATACCATACTATGCTCATTTACCTCAGCTAGTGAGCTGATATTTAGACAGGAGGCTCCATAGTCCAAATTAGATCATTTTGGATTTAAGAACTTCTTAGTGGGGAATGACAATGTGTGTGTGTTTTAGTTCTCTTTAAGGCTTGAGTGCCAAGGTGACCAGATACTTTGTACTCCTAGGTCTGAGGCCCAGGAAGAGATAGGGGCATGTTTCTTTTGGAGGCCGTTGTTGGCATCAGACCAGCGAGCATGATGGCATCAAAGTCTGGTGATGCTCAGCCCTGCCCACTCTCTGCTGGCTTTTGGCCTTTGTATTATAGATGGTCCAAAACTTGTTTTACTACCTCATGCGACTGGCAGAGAGCATCTGGCCACCAGGGGGGAAAGGTACCCCAAAATAGGGGCAACAACCAAGTTTAGCAACAACAACTCCACAAATCTGGAAAATGCTAAATTTGGCCATCATAAGGAAGTGCCACATAGGAGACATTATAGACAGGAATGTGTGCACTTGGACTTCAGGTTTTTGGTGGCACGATGGCGGACACAAGCCTGGTGAGCTCCCGGGGTCCCGATCCGAATGCCAGCAGATAGGAGGGGGGGCAATTGTCCGCTACCCCCCCGGAGTCCTTGTGTTTGGGCTCCTAGCCATGGGGCTCTTGAGAGATTGCCTCTTTTCCGGCTCGAGGCTTCCCTCTGCCCTGAAGGTCCAACTGCTGTGCGACTGTATGGCTCTAGAGTCGCTGACTGGGACAAGCGTGTGAAGATTGGGTGTTTTACACATACCTGAGGCGGGTCCTAGGACCAACGATGAACTGTGAGTCATGGTGAAAGCAAAACACCGAGTTTCGGCTAGAAAGCCCCTCTGATTTAAGCAAGCTGGGGAGGGAACTCCCAGACATGATATCTGAGCAGATCATTTTAAAAAGTGGGCGCCGGACATAAAAGCCATAGAACTGATTTAAGAAGCACACAGAAGCGCAGCAAAGCATTTTGGTGGAAAACAGCAAACTTTTCCAAAAGTAAACAATCCTCAAAAATGGCGGGGCGGAGAGGCGAGAAAGAAAAAGAAAAACCATCACAGCTTAAGCCTCCTTCGGGAAGTAGAAGCCCAAGACCGGAAGCTACCAACGAGCTTTCACAGCTATTAGCTGAATCATTGCGCCCTCTGCTGGACCAGATGACAAACATCAATCAGCAATTGACTACTTTGAACCAGAACTTTGCTGCACAACAATTGGAACTGAATGAAACCAAGAAATTAACAGAGCAAACAGCAGAAACACTGAAGGAAGTTAATGCCAAATCTAAAAAGGTGAAAAAGCGTGTACAGGAGTTGGAAAAGAAAAGAATTACTGACGAATCTCAGCTTTTGCAACTACAAATGGAAAAAGCAAGCTTTATCCTGAGATTCCAAGGGGTTCCTGAGACAAAAGGAGAGAATCTAAAACAAGTATTGGGTGATCTACTTGCACCAGTGGCAGATTTGAAAATGGAATATCTTCAAATCGAAATGGATGTGGTCTATAGATCATATTCGGAATATATTAAGAAAAATAATCTGCCTGGAGAAATAGTGGTTAGATTCTCAAAAAGACATGTGAGGGACCAGATCTTGAAAACAACATCAGGAATACCCCTGAAAATCAATGGTAACACCATACGGATACTAAAAGACATTCCATTTGAAATTAGAAAGAAGAGGAAGAAATTCAAAGAATTGGCATTGTTTTTACAAAGAAACATACAGTACAAATGGTTGGTTCCCGAAGGCCTACTCTTCAGAACAAATGAAAAAAAGAAAGAATTAACTCTGTTAAGAAAGCAAATTAGTTCTTGAAGCAGCAACTGGGAAGGTCCGGAGAAGACGACAAAGATGAAGATAAAGAAAGCGGTGAAAACTCTTCTTCAACTACTGAGGAGGACTCTGATTCGGAGTTGGGGGCTGCGGCCCCCAAAAGAGACTATGATTTGAGGAAAAGAAATGCTAAGAAATGAGATGCTGAGGAACTCCGAATTCCACCTTTAAGAAGTTACATTTAAGTTTGAAGCTTTTGTGATTGTCTTAAACAGTAATTGATATCGGGTTTTGGGGAATATTGGCTAGATGTAAACATTCAAGCTCATTGTATTAATAACAAATTAGATTAATCATTTTATAAGCGTATGTAATGATCTTCACTACTTGGTTTTTTGGGGTTAACTTTCCTTTCTCCTGTAGATATTAGATTCCCTTTCCTATTTTCTTTGTAGTTTATAGAAAAGCAATAAAAAATCTCCTTCGGGGGGCAAAAAAAAAAGAATGTGTGCTCATATTTCATCAAGCATAAGGACTAGAATCTTGCCTTTTAAAAATGGAACCATGTTGTTTAGGGTGATGAATTCTGAACCCAGCACCAAGAAGTGCAATTACATACCTGCATGAAGCATTTTATATTGCATATCAAGGTAATACAGCTTTTTTGTTTATATAACTGGCTTTATTTGACAATTGCTTTAGGGTTCTTAACAACCCTAAACAGAATAGAGAGACAGAAATCTAAATAAATAAATGTGATCCCTTGAAAATAAACCCTGTATTTTCATTTTCAGGCCTATTTGTACCAAAGGTATTAGCAACTAGCCTTATAAACTGACCCATATTGTCTTATACTTGCCTTTGCAAAAGTAATGTGACCCAAGCTTGCTCTCAGTATGTATTTTTAAAATCCCTTCTGAGGCCTACTATTTTCAATACTGTAAATACACCATGAGGATTATCTGGGGATTTAGCACCTTTATCCTACTGTGGGGGGAGGGGGACACTAGCTTATCTCCCCTTGTTTTATTCTTTGAAAAACAAGCTTGGCTGCCTTTGCAGTCTTTAGTTCCTGAAGAGGTGACAAGATTTCTCTCATTCTGGCTTAGGAGCAGCTTCCCAAAATGTTCACAGATCATTTAGAATGGCTGTGCTTCAATTTGCATATGATGGAGGCATTCCGGTTTATCCTGCCTATCAGATCTGAGAACTACTACACACCTATAGCTCTGAAGCCTTTTATTTCATGCAGCACCCAGAATAATTTGTCTGTCATTCTTGCTTTTTAAAAAATTATTTTTTAAGAAAGTGTTGCTGAAGCACCACTCAAGCGGCACTGCTGATGAAATCTCCACCTTCTAACTCTGCACCAAGCAGCATCTTTGCCATTTAACCTGTCTCAAATGTCAACTCTGTCAGAAGCAATTTCCTCTCCCTGCCAAGTTGCCTCTTCACCCACTGTAAAGGACTGATCAAAACAGTTTTAGAGCAAACTTATTTGCTTATTTACATGTCTACCCATCCACGGGGCTCAAGATAGTTTAGAATCAAAACATAACAGATATTCAGATAAAAAGACTACCCTGCCCTTGTGACTAAGTACCATGGTCTTTGCATTCTGATCTTTTTGATTTCTTACAATGCAGTCCTAAACAGTGTGGCACCTTTCTAAATCAATGGGCTTAAAAGGTTGCAACTCTGCATAGGACTGTACTGCCAGTGGACAGGAACTTGAGCCAATGAGGTTGCATGTTCCTTAGGTGTACCAGTCCTAAGCATGAACAGAAAGACCTTCCAGAGAATACTTGGGCTCCTCTTCTGGCATTTCTAAATCCAAGAGATTAAGATAGAAGGGCTGTTTTCTGCCTGCGTGTTCTCATATACTCTGTAGAGCATGAACTTCTGCAATAGTTATTCCATGCCAAACATGATGATTCAGCAGTGTGGGGTATCATTAAGACTAATAATCAATGTAATAATAATTTTGTTGATGCCAAGCTAAAAAAATGACTGACTCAGCATTTCCTCACTCTCAGTGTACATCTCAGTAAATGGTTGATATCTGACTATATATATATATATAGAGAGAGAGAGAGAGAGAGAGAGAGAGAGAGAGAGAGAGCTATGACCTGCTCAAGTGCTTCTAGAGTCCTACAATTCACAGGCCTTTCCTCTAAAAGAACTCTGCATACCAGTTTTCATACAGGAGGTCAGCAATTTGTTTCTAACACAGACAGAACTGGTCCATGAGAATGCACCAGTATCTTAGGACCAAAGGTGAACCAGGTCTATAATGTCTGTTTTACCTACTTCTTTTGGACTAGGAAGCTCAGTCTTCATAATGGATTTATGATTTGATAGGGACAGAGCCAAAAAGACTTAGATGAGCCTGAATGCTCTGATTATTGGCTGGCGGTGGTTCTTTTAAGTTGGGCAGGTTAAAACGCTTTATTAAAATACAGAACAGCTGGAGAAAAGAGCTTATGGCCTTTGAGCATGCAAAGAGAGTGTCTTTATCTTTCTGCTTTTCTAGTGTACCAATCCAGACTTGGCTCCAAGCAGACCTATCGGAAGTAAGTCTTCCTGGTAACATTCTGGGGCATTAACTCTCCAGGACTGATAAGATCAGACTTCAGATCCCCATGCCCCTGTGAAGCTACAGGGTTGGGCCACTCTCTCTCTTCTCAATCTAACCTTCTTCACAGGGTTGTTTTGAGGATAAAATGGGGAAGGGAGAAAGGAAAGGCAGTTTAATGGTGTGCTGGATAGATCCCCGGATGAATTAAGCCCAGGGATAATCAAATAAAGTTTTTCGTACATTCTCTGTTCAGTAAAGTTAAAGTTGAACACCTGCCCTCATATCACAAATTTCATTGCACTTACGATTCCCTAAAGATGTCTTCCTGTGTTTATTCTCAGTCATCTTTCAGGTTTTGATTTTTTAGAAGACAGCATCACAAGAGGATGAAAGTAAATGGAACTTTTTTTATATATGCCCTGGCCGAAGCCAGGACGTTTTATTATTTTCAGAAAGGAAGAAAAGTCACCACAAGAAATAAAACAACAACAACAACAAGAATAACAATCACATAACAACAAAACAAAACAACACCTACTACAATGGAACGTTTTCTTCTTCTCTGCATCACTTGTGAATCCTGCAGTTTGGATGTTAGAGGCCTCTGGAGAGCAACAGACTTGTAATGATTCTAATTTTATTTTGTAAAAAACAACAACAACCATGTCACCTAAAATGTCCTGGCATTAAACTTTATCTATAGTGTGACAAGGATAAAGAGAATTACCATATTTGAATGCAGAGAGGAGTTATTTCTGCAGTATCTTCTGAAACTCTGCAGGTACATGACTGAGCAAAGCTAAGACTGTCTGGATGGGAGACCCCACTGGGAACACATGTCAGCCTCCCTGGTTATCTTAAAGAAAGAAAAGATAGCAGTGGGATACACTGTAAAAATGTAGGTTTTCTTTACCAGAGTAGTCTAAGGCTACAATCCCACACACAGTTAGGCTGTTTAAATAATACTGAAATCTATATGACTGCAGCAACCTAAATGTGTTCAGGATTGCTGTTGAAAGCCACAGTCTTTACATGGAAGAAAATCCCATGAAAACCAATGGGGGCTTACTTCAGAGTGTTGTGAGAAAAAAATAAGATGGTTCAGAAAATTTAAAACCCATTTATACAATTAATTTGATAAATAAATCATTCTTTTTTTCTCCTCTATTTCTGTAACTTTCCAAACAGCTAGCAGTACAGGACTCCCAACATAATTTTGCTAGGCCTTTGTCTCAAGAAATATCTTTCCTCTGTCTTACACAGAAACCAACATTTGCATTTCATTGTTCATGAACCGAAAGAATTTGGAAACATTTAAGAATAAAAGATTGGTATGCCCCTGCCATTAAGTCAAGGAAGCCAGGATATTTGCAAATACTAAGACTTGCCCACATGCAGAAACCCACATCACACCTCCAGCCATCAGATAGTGCCTGAATGTCTACTCTGAGTCAAGGAAACAAAGAACATCCTGAAATTGTAACATTCTTGTGTTTGTCATTTAGAAATTCAGGTGCTATCTTATATTGTTTTGCAAAGGAGCATCAGGGTGCCCCATTGCCTCTGGAATGTGTGAACATCTCCTAGGCCCTGATGGCCCATATTAACAGGGCAATTAGATTAATTGCTGCAGTTTATAATTTCTATGGCTCTATCGAAATGTATGGGACCAAAATGGTATAAAAAAAGGCCAGAAGCTTCATTTCAGCACTGGCTCTGGGAGAGATACAGGGAGGGCTTTGTCTTTCGTGGTCTCCCTGGGTCAGTCCAGAAAGCTTTCTGTGCATGGGGAATCTTTGTTACATATATATAACCACTGACTGTCTTTTTTTCTTTTGAAGTAAGTATTCTGTTTTGTATTGCTTGCATGTCTTTAGCTAATAAACTATTTTATTGTTTAAATAACCTTGTGTTGCATTCCAGCTAACTTTCCTTTAACATTCTACCCGCCTTGGTAAGGGGCACACACCAGACCATTACAAATCAAGAGGTGCAGGTAACACTATACAGGGTTAGTTTAGACTGACAAGGGCTACAGTTGCATTCTTACAACACAGAGTAAATGTGGTCAGGAGCTTAGTGTGAAGACTGATCTTGCCTATAGTTATCTACCACTGAGTCCCAGTTGACTAGTGGTGCTCAGGATTGCAGGCGTAGATGATACAGTCCTTAGTTAGGGGCTTGTGTTTCTTCTCCGTTGCAGCTTTTATTGTTGGGCAAACCTGAGGAGATTTAAGACTATTACCCCCACGTCTACTAACTTCTCTCCCAGAATGCTGCTACTGACAAATCCATCTCCTTTTTATTTGTTCAAATATTGCTTCTTGCAGCCACCAATGGTTGCTTATCCTTTGAGATTTCTGAAAAGAAACACAGCAACAGTGTAGGCTTATTTGATTTAAGTGTACACGTCTTACATCCTCTCCCTCAGATACTTGCTCAAGCATGGTTCCTTAACACAACAAATATTCTGTCCAGGAAAGGATTTGTGGATACATTGAACAAAATGACTAAACAGGGGGGAGCATGCTTCATCTGCTCCATTTTGCCCTTTTACAGAAGACACTCCCCCTCCCATGGATCACTGAACACTTTTCCTTGACAGCTTTGCCACAACAAGCTGCAGAGAACTGAGGGAATGGGAGAAGACAGAGAAATTTAAAGCCTTATGTATAATGTTAAGTAGAAAGGGCAGAAAGACTCAAGGAGAAGGAGGAAAAGGAGGCATACAGGCCAAAACCTTGGTGTGCACTCGCATGAGAAAGGAGCCAGGTAGACAACACAAAGTTCTTCAAGCCCAGGGGATACACAAATCAGATCACCACCTTCCATAGAGTGTTGTGCTAGAGGAGAGATCCACTGCAAATCTCCTTCAGTTTACCTTCTGTAAGCCCTGGGTGTATTTCTCCATTTTACAGGCATACCTTCAGGTTGTAACCTCAATGTGAATGGCATACGAAAGAGAAGCCTAGAAATTAAAACCTTCCCCTCTTGTGCACGCACTACGGCCCAATCTGCATTTGCTATGTAAAGCTGTTCCGTGCTGCTGTGGCACCAGCTTTCCATTTGGCTCAGTATAAAGCTCTCTTCTGTCTGCATCAGGATGCAGGTTGTTTAGGAAGAGCGCAGCTGGCAGGGCACTGCACTGTGGGGAGGAAATGGCACCTGCGACCCCCTCCCCCAGAAAGTAAAAGGGGGTGACCTGGCAGAGGGGGAGGTGGAGGGGGCAGGAAGGATGGAACGAGCTGGGTAAAAAACACAAAACAGCCAGCAGTTGCCAGGCAGGGCTTTCTGGAGACTGCCCCAGGAAATAACAAATGGTTCTGGGGTGCACGTGCTTCTAACCCCCTCCCCCAAAATATGATCACAGAAAAATGTTCCCTGGCTGCTTTTAAACACAGACAACTGGATTTTCAGCTAATGTGTTTCCTTTGTGACAATGTGCGTATCTCCTTAGAAATGATGGGGGGAGGGAGAATTCAGCTCCAGTTGACTGCTTTTTGCTCACAGCGGCTTGACAGTGAGGAGGAGCAGTTGTACCACCTTAAAACCACATTCAGATAAGGTGGTGAGACGCCATAGTGACCTTGGAGTGATCACTAAATGGCAATAAAATGATGCAGACACCCGATGCTGAGATGAAACAATAGGAGAGTAGATGCAGCATAAAATGCAGACAGAAATTTGTGAGATGATGTGAGATCATTTGCACAGTGGTGGGAAGTACCAATGCAGATTGGACCTACAACTAAGACAAAGATGTAGAACTCAGTATAAAGGAGAGGTCTTTAAAAAGGGCATATTTGCTAAATTGACTGCTGAGAATTAGATAGTATCTATGGCTAAGTACTGCACTTTGAGTACAGTCCCATGCAACTCACATTATAAAATGGTTACCAACAAAACTGCCCCCCATAGGCCCCCCTGTACCTATTAGCACTATAAGATCCTCTGGCCTTAAAACATCAGAAGCCTGCTTAAAATACACAGTTTGATATCAAAACAGGACCCCTGAGTAGGGTTGCCAGTTCTCCTGGGAATATAACTGATCGCCATGTGACAGAGATTAGTTCACCTGAGAAAAAATGGCCACTTCAGAAGGAGGGCCCTATGGCATTATACCGCATTGACGTCTCTCCCTTCTCCGAACCCGCCCTGCTCAGCCTCCCCCCCCCCCAAATCTCCAGGTATTTTCCAACCTGGAACTGGCAACCCTATGCCTGAGATGGGAAGGAATTCCCCTCAATGTTCTCAGATAGGAGTAGCCCATCTACCTGAATTTTCCAAAGAACACATTGATCTGTGGACTTTGGGGGAAAGCCTTCACAGCTCCCTGACACCCGTGGCCATAACCTACTCCTCAAGCCTGTCAGACAATAAGTCCCAGAGCCTCCTTCAGTAATTTCATCACTGACCCAGGGAAGATGATCAAGCCACTTGTCATCCTTTGTTGGAACAGGCCTCTAACTATGTAGGTTATTTAATCATCCCACCCAAATTACCCTGCTGTCCCATCGCCTCACCTAGCATGCTCATATTTGGACTTCCACTTCCCCTGCCTATACATCATTATCTGCTCGCCACAAATTCAAACTCACCAATAGACTGCCAGACTGTTTGGATCCAAACCTTTCAAATTTTGCACCAAATTTGGCCAGTCATGGTGCTTCCTATATTCTCACCCAGGGAAATCCAGGTGCATAAAGAAAGCACCCTAAGCCCTCCACCTGTGTATCTGGTTTTGCTCCTGAACCTCTGCCTATGCTGAAATCCTACTAATTGATATTGCCAGCATACCTCTTCCACTGCTGAATTAGCAGGAGTCCATCCCAGTGGTTGGTTCTATTCCTGGACCACCTTCCATTAATCCTGGCCCAGACAGCACCAGACCTTTCTCATCAGGACAGGCAACATGTGGCTTTATTTCTCAGCTTTCCACATTTGAGTTCCCCACAGCAAGTTCCAGGTCATTTTGCCTCACTTCCCTATTGGCATCCCCAATTCGGCGCTAGTCTGGAGCAACACAATTAGGAAATATACAGAATTAGGAAATATACACAAATTGGAGAGTCTACGCCCTTGAGTGGCAGGTCAAATTACTACAGTGCAAATAGCCCCGCCTCCCCCCCCCCCCCCCCGCGCGCGCGTTATCTGGCATGTGTGACCGCACTCCTAGTTTGGTAGAAGAAAATCATCAGATCAAAACAAATGCATGTACTGTTACAGAAATGGACACAGGTTATTTCTTAGCAGAAGAGAGCAGAAAGAATGTGTTATTTCCAAACACCAACGTATCGCTATTTTCAATTATGACACTCAGTATGAGCAGTCCTCAGAAAATATGGCACTTGGAGAGGAAAACAACCCCGGGGGGGCACAATTTCAGGAGTCACTGCAGGCTGCAGTTGGAAGGAGAAGTGGGAAAATGTATTTCCACAATAGGCTTTCGGCTCACACTCAATACAATTAGAGCCTATATCACTGTCTGAATTTCCATGCATTTCCTCACACTACCATCCTAAACAGAGTTGCACTCTTCTAAATCCATTGACTGCAATAGACTAGGACAGCACTGTCAGTGTAACAAGAAGAGCCGTGTGGCTGCTTCTATTGGAGACCTGTTTGCCAACTGCAGGTTGGGAAATTCCTGGATATTTGAGGGCGGAGCCTGGGAAGAGACTTCAATGGGTTATAGTGAAACAGAGTTTGTCCTTTGAAGCAGCCGTTTTCTCAAAGGGAACTGTTCTCTGTAATCTGGTGATCACTTGTAATTCCAGGAGATCTCCAGGCACCACCTGGAGTTTGGCAACTCTAGTTTGAGATGTTCAACTAATAAAGCGATTCTTAGTAAGTCTTTTCTAAAAACAGACAGAAAGACTTCATATTTTCAGGGATGTCTAATTATAGAAAAATATTAGAAAGACAAGTATTTTAGGATAAAGGTAAAGGTTTCCCTTGCTCGAAAGCCAGTCGAATCCGACTCTAGGGTTGCGATGCTCATCTCCGTTTCAAAGCCGAAGAGCCAGCGCTGTCCGAAGATGTTTCCGTGGTCATGTAGCTGGCATGACTAAACACCAAGGCGCACAGAACGCTGTTACCTTCCCACCAAAGTGGTATCTATTTATCTACTTGCAATTTCTTGCTTTCGAACTGCTAGGTTGGCAGGAGCTGGAACTAGAGACGGGAGCCCACTCCGTCATGCAGCACACTCGGGTCTCAAACTGCTGAACTACCGACCTTCCACAGCCTGCAGTTCAGCGTCTTAACCACTTGAGACACCACAGCTCAAGGACAGGATAAGCTGTCCTAAACTGAGCCAAGATCCTATATGGAAATCTGGAACTTTTTGATATTTGGATCCTGAGCATGCTTTGAAAGCAGCTCCCAAAATCTGTACTGCTTTTTATTGGAAAAAGCCACTTCCACAGACATATTGGGGTCTATGTATGATTATAGTGATAAAACTTTCCTATTACTACATTACAAGAGAAGGATAAGGATAATTGTCACCCCTGGTGCCCTGATGTGATAACTACCAGTGTCCATCGAAACAGAGGGAGAAGGTGGGCTTGAAGCAAGGGAAAGGAGTATGAAAGACAGCAAAATAATTATATTTGAATTACTGATATGGACATTTGACATTTGCATTGTGGAAGCAGGAGGAAGGCAGGTCACCCATTAGGGGAACATCTGCTCTGACTCCTGTTTTCCTAGTATTATGTACACAACCCAAGATACAGAAGGGCCACAGAATTGCTCTCAGATTTCAAATAACAGGGTGCAACTCCCTGCACACACATGCACACACACAAATACACACAGTTTAGACCTCTTCTCTTTATAGAAAGATAATTAATTCTCAGAGACAGATCCGGTTACTGTTCTCTCATCAAAACAGCTCCAATCTCTGGGGAGATTTCTGGGGGGAAATAGAGAAGGGGGGCATCTAGCAAGCAAATTTCCTGGTAATTACTAGGGAGGGGGGATAAGCAAGAAACACTGTGTATAATAGTGTAGTTATAGTGCTTTTGTATTTGTGGCTCATCTGTTATTGAGGATCTCCCCATAATATTCTTGAATGCTTGATGTATGCCCAACCTAGGTTAAAATTCCTCTCCGGGACTTTATCAGACTTCCATTTCTACACAGACTCTGAGAAGATTGTATTCTTGTTAGCTGATTCTGATGTCAACATATCTTATAGAATGGCATTATATGCCTTGGCTGCAAAGAAAATATGGGCCAACACTGTTCTTATGGGAACTAATTAATATTGATCTTAGCAGACACCTTTTGATTCAATTAATTTCCTATATCCTCGGTTATTTTATTCTGATTTTATGGCTTTATTTTACTCTATTTCATATCAATATTCATATTTATAGCCTCCTTCTCTGTTATCCTTGGTATGTAATGGCCTATGGCTAATAAAAATAAATTTCTATTCTAGTGTAGTTTCAACCAGACAACCTGCCCTTCTGTCCCTCTTTCATCAGAAAGCGGATGCTGTAATGACAGCCCACGTGAAAGGCCTCACAGCCAAATGTTCCCTCTAAGCTGTGGAGTCTTGTGAGCAAAAATTCTACTATGTGAACTACTAGCATGAAAGTTGTGAGCGAGCGATTTGGCTCCTGCATAAATTAGTTTGCTCTGGAGCTGTCCTTCCTGAGCTAAGACAAAAATGTGTGAGCTGGAGGCTAAAACACTGTGAGCTAGCTCACACTAACTCAGCTCACTAACACTGCTCACAGCTCACCAAAAACGTGACTCATCTAGAGATGGAAAAATGGCTTCACAGATGGGAGGTTCGGGTTTTGATAGCACCATTGGGTAGTGATTGGGTATCATTTCTCAGGGCTTGTTACAGATCCGTAGCACTGAATCTGCTCCCTGAGTCCCCATCACATTCTTACACTTAAGAGTTAGGAAGGGGGGGGGGATCTATTTCTGAAATAACAGAAATAGACTATTTCATGGTAATGGGATTCCAGCCTAGCTCAGGAAGCCCATGGTACCAGGCCCTAGGACTCATCTCCCCCTCCGTGTTTGGGCTTTACCATTAGGGGGGTAAGTTGGTAACATTAAGTATTTTTCCACACAAGAAGGTTTTTCCCAGTAAAACAAAGCTTCCTCCTGCAATACACACACATCTCTGTTACTTGTATACAGTTTCATGTGTGCTCATGAAAGACTGGGGCTAGCAGCAGCATTTAGGGGTTCGTCACAAATTTTGCCCTGTTTATGGTTCACCAACAGAAGTTCATGACAGGTCTACCATTATGAATTTCCATGAACTTGTAAAGCAGTTCGTGGCCGTTTGTGTTGGTCCGTGGATAGAGCAGAAAGCAGATGTTTAAAGATATTCTAAATCAATTTAAACCCCTCCTTTCTGTTCCCTGCGAAAGCCACAAAAATAGCTAAGTGGGGGGGGGGTAGCATTCCCCACCGTTCAGCTGTTTCAGACTGTCTAGTTTGAAAAGACAGCCCAAAACAGCTGAGTCAGCATGAAGCAGTCTCCTTGATAGCCAGCTTCTGGCTCTATTGTGCAGCTCCTTTAAATGGGGCTGCATAAGAAAGCCCAAAGCTGACAGGCAGGACGCATGGCTCTACTGGTAGCAGGAGCTCCTTTGCATATTAGGCCACACACCCCTAGTGTAGCCAATCCTCCAAGAGCTTACAGTAGCCCCAGTAAGAAGAGCTCTGTAAGCTCTTGGAGGATTGGCCACATTAGGGGTGTGTGGCCTAATAGGCAAAGGAGCTGGCTCAGCTGTATCGGGCTCCTTCATGCAGCCCCATTTAAAGGAGCTGCACTAGAGACCCTAAAGCTGGGCCACTTGGGAGACAGGGTCAGCTGTATTGGGCTCCCTTGTGCAGCCTTGTTTAAAGAGGCTACTCAAAACAGCCTGCAGCTGAGTCAGCAGGGAGACTTTTCTCTGTGTGCTCAGTTGTATTGGGCTTCCTTGTGCAGCCCCCTTTAAACATGCCCATATAAAGGGACTGCACAAGAGATCTCACAATAGCTGACCAGTGGGGAGACTGCTTCCCACCAGCCCAGCTGTTTTTGGGGTTGTCTTCTGCAGTCCCTTTAAAGTTTAAAAGGACTGCACAAGACAGCCCAAAACAGCTGAGTGGAGGGGAGCAAGCTGCTCCCTGTGGCTAAGCTATTTTTGGGCTTTCTGCACACCCCATTTCAAAGGACTGTGGTGCCTTTCAACAGGGTTTGTGGGGCCACTAATCGGTTCAGTTCATGATTCGGTTCATGGCTCGGCCACAAACCATGAACTGAGCTGCCTTTTCTCAGTTCGTGCCCATCCCTAGTAGCATTATTGTTGGATGAAAAAAATTCCAGGCATCTGGAGGTGTGTCCGTTCTATTGCACCAATTATGGTGCACTTACATATAATTAATTGTTTGGGCCCTTGAAGCAATTTCCCCTTGTAAAGCAATGTTGGGGCCAACATCTTGGCTGAAAGTGCTGGCTGGTGAAGCTGACTGGGATGGCAGAGTGGGAGCCTGATCAGTATCAGCGGGTGGACTTTGTAAGTTCAAAGAGCTACATCTCTCTTTAGATGCAGCAAGCTTTGGTTTTTCTGTTCAGTTACTACTATTCAGCTTTCTGAAAAGGCCTTTTAGGTGGAGTGTTTTATTAAAGGAACTGATGGAAATTGATCACAGTTGGAAAAGGTGAAAAGCTCTCAGAATCATCCTTCTTTGGAGCCCTTCTTCAGATGTGGATGGGTTTTCACCATCCAACTGAAGCAGCCGGCCAGTTAAGGCTATTCTGTATGGAGATTAGCCAGACAGCATAAAACACTTAGCCAACCTCAGATATCACAGAAGCTATAAGAGCTTCTGCTTCATTCATGCAGTGTAAACCTAAATATATTCCATGGGGTTCAATGGGACTGAGTCCCTAGCAAGTATGCTGTGCTCAGGATGACAGCCTGAAAGAACTTTTACCTATCAATATAAGTGCCATGCAGTGGCTAGAATGGATCTACACAACCTGGTACCTGCCAGTCCCCACACATGCACTTTAGATTGTCAAGTGCTTGACAAATCTGGTTGGCAGCATCCAGAAAATACAAGGTATTTAAGATACAGCTGGGGACAGGAATTCTCCTGGAACTACACTCCAGTCTACAGAGATCAGTTCCACTACCCATTTGTAGTGGCATCCACTACTTTGTCCTCAAAATTTCATCAGTGTCCATAAGCTTAACAAGGTTGGAGACCCCCGCTGTAAGCCATTCAATTTGGTGGTCCTTTGGTAGGAAGCCTGTTCAGAGGCCAGAGAAAGGTTTGTTGAACAGCTGAACATTTTTGTCCTTTTAACCAACAATCTCTAAAAGGGAGGACTGGTGAAAGGACAGAGGGTGCATTTAGAAGCTGCAGAAAACATTCACAAAGCAATTGTTTTAACTCAGCTCTATAAACCAATAGATTATTCAATTAAATGGCAGATGATTAATCAACTAATACCTCTTTAATTGGTTGATGGCACTAAATATAGCCTCTACTGAGACATTCTAATATTTAAAACCATCAGTTAATGAGCATGTTAAAAGCAGGATCATTCATCATAATTAAAAGGAAGACTCCGATAGTCATGATTTCAGTGGAATGTGCTTCCAAGGAAGGATGCTGAGGAAGCGCCAAACACTTTTAATCAGTTGACATCCCAAAACCAGATGCCAGGAAGTACATTTCCATTTGAAAAGGAAAGAAAATAAAGGTATCACAACACTGCAAAATAATTAACCATCCTTGAAAATCCAGCCAAGTTATATCTTGGGGGATTAACATTTCACAGAGTAGGGGACTATTTTAAAAAATGGCAAGTCAAAGTCCTTCCCCAGAAAATCATAATCTACAAACAAGTTACAGATGAAGGAATAGGTCAGGAACAAGTCATCACATTAACAGAGGAGATTAAAGACTAACTCACATTACACGCCAATAAAGGTGACTGACTGACACATGACACGGCAAGGGCCGTATTTCACATACTAAGACTTGGGTCCCTAGAAATACCCATTTTATTATATGCTGATGATGCAGCATTATTAGCAGGATCTCCAATCGGGATATGAAGATTAATGCAGTCCTTCTCTAACTACTGCTGGGAATAGGGATGGGCATGAACCTGCTCATGGGCCAAAATTTGGCACAAACTTGGGTCGATTCAGAGCTCGGGAACCAATGTTCAGGGAAGGTGCCTTCCCAAAACAATTACCATACTTTTGGCCAGTTTGGTTTGACTGTTTGGGGCTAGCCATTTAAACCTAACAGCAGATTGGCACGGGATCCACTGCTCAGATGTTAGGTTTAAATGGCTGTCTGACATTTAACCCTTCCCAGGTGATCCCCCCCCCCTTTCTCCTGGCCACAGCGAGCCATGGCCAGGAGAAAGGGGGAAAGAAAGTCCTTTCCCGGGCAATCCTCCTTCCTTTCTCCTTGCCCCAGTGAACCACGGCTGGGAGAAAGGTGGAAAGGAAGCCCCTTCCAGGGCCCAAACTTGCTGGACCAGTTCGGTTTTGGTGGGGTCCATTTGGGTTGGTTTGGTTCAGGGTTTGGTTTTTGGACCGCCTTGAATCAAGCAGCCCTTTTTAGGACAGTGCCTAGTCGGGAACAAGGTCTGACAATTAACACAGTAAAGTCAAAGATATTGGTTTTTACACATGCAAGAAGAGATCAAATATATAAATGGATTTCAGAGAGTAATGAACTAGAGCAGGTTAGGTCTTTTAAATATCCAGGGGTAATTTTTGATGCACATTTAACTTGGAAACCACAATGTAAAGCTGTGATGGCATCAGCTGTCTGCTCTAGCACAGCAATAAAATGCTTTTTCTACAGGAAAGGTGGACAGTACCTTCCAACAGCAATTACAGCTTTCAGCACTAAGGCACTGTCTCAGCTACTATATGGAGCAGCAATCTGGGTCCACAGAATAAATGGGAGTATAGATTGGCCACTAATATAATTTTTGCATCATATCTGTGGGGTCCCAAAATATGTGGCTGGTACTGCCCTTAGATGGGAACTTGGCCAGCTTTCAGTTGAATCTAGGGCTTGGATACTGGCATTAAATCTGGAACTCCAAATAATGTTCTCTGAGGATAGTAGCTTATTATATTATATGAAACAAGAACATTTGTCCAGATTATGGAATCATGCTATAGTAGAAATATTGAATATTATACGATGCTCAGAGAAAGTTGTTTTTGCATCAGGGTGGCCCCCAGCCCGTAAGACTCTCAAGACGTTGATTATGAAGAATGGTATTAGGAGTACACTAAGCTAGGCATGTTTGCTCTTCTCTTCATAAGGGGATCCTACCACTCTTTATAATCCCAAAATACCTGTTTAGCTGTACAATTCCAAGATATAGGTGAGCAATTATGCTCACGAGTTTGAATGCTCTACTGTTTGCAGTCTCTGAAGGCCATATATTAGGTGCACCGTTTTCAGACAGATATTGCTGTTGTGGCTTAGGGATAATAGCAACTATGAAGCATATTTTATTTGAATGTCTGTGGTCTAAGGAGACTAGAGAGAAATTGATCAAGTCGCTTATGCCCCAGTGAAACAAGCATCTTCCAGACATTTTAGTTACAAAAATTTTAATGGACCCTAGGTGAGCAAATACACTTTTTAAAATCTAAATGTCTTGTTCAGGCCATGAGAGTTTGGGCAGCTTGTGACAAGACACCTTTTCTAACATATAGCCTGTCCTCTCTGGCTTGAATTCTTCCTTTCTTCCCTTTATTCTTAGCTGGGATATATTGATACTACTCAAGACCTGTAGGTCAGATGAGTAGAGAAAGAAAGAAAAGATATAGCAAAAGTGTTACAGGGATCTATAGCAATATTTGGAATTACTAACACCATAAAGGGGTAAAATTGAAATTCATGAATACACATTGGAGAATGCAGATCATCTGTGGCTTCCTCACACAAATGCATACATGAAGCTTCTTTAATCCAAGCCTGACAATTTGTCTATCAAGGGTGATTATTGTCTAGTCATGCTGTGAGTTTTGCACTAAACTTGTTTGATGATCAAACATACCATGTTCAACTGTGTTGGTTAGATGTCAGCCAATTGCCTGTTCAGTTTGGCTGGGCTCCGAATGATTATTATTTATTTATTTCATTTAAACCTCATCTTTTGTCAGGCCAGGCCATGTGTGTCAGAAAATGTAATGCCAGGTAGCAAAGATATTAACTTTATAAAAGACATCGACAAACACAATTAAATTTTTTTAAAAAACTTACAATACAAACATGCTTAAAACCATAACACTCTTGCCATGTTTTGTTTATTTAACAGTCTTTGATATCTGACACCTCCCAAACCCTCCCCCTACCCCCAAAAGATGCCTACCTAAAATGGAAAGATGGGGGGATAGTGGGATTTGGCAATGCCAAATCCATTGCTAGAATGCAGTTACTACTTCCAGAGACCATCATTCCACTCTGGGGGCTGTCATTCCAGTCCCAGAGTAGTTTATCTGGGCCCAGAGACCTTAAAGAAAAATCCATTCCACATTTTCTTTGCAACTTTTTTTGTGCTTTAGCCCAGAGTAGCTTCCTGCTGGAGGAGAAACAGGCGAAGACAAGGCCCAGCCAGCTGGGAAATTCGGTAGCCCTGATCTCCCTCGAAAGGGCGAGGACCAGGCCCATAGCTACAGTGCGGCCTCCTGAGGCCCGGTCCCCCAACTTCCTCCCAAGGCCCCACAACTTCCTATCCACCCCAGGCCCCCTGACTTGCCGGTACTGTTAGTGCAGGAAGCCGGCTGACAAGGCGGGGCTGGGGGGGGACTTTCTCTCAGAGTACTACTCTGAGAGTAGAAAGGAAGTGGGGCAGGGGGCAGCGCATGTTGTGTCTTCACCATTGAAACTCAATGTTAAACTTGAAACCACAGCCAGGATTTGTTGTGTCTGCGGACCGCCACTGGGCGCCCGCGATACAGCGGAGCTTGAGTCAGGAGAACAATGGGGACCAGGCTCCTACACCTGCCTCTAGGGGAACCAATGGGACATTGGCGGGAGGTTTGAATGGGCCAATGGGAGGTTCCCCAGACTGTATATAAGCGGCCGGTTGGCCGTTGGTGGGTGTGCATGTTGTGTACTAGTAAAGTGTGCAATGTATCATGCATGCCTCAGCAATTCTTCCATGCGGCGAACCCACTACACAACAGGATTCTAATCTGAAACAATACCATTGGCTGAAGCATTATTGTAACCAATCACATGTAAGAGAACTGTGCTGGAGGGAACAGTAATGATTGGATGTTATATCTGAATTATGATTGGACCTTCACTATGTGAGGGCGTGGCTACACCAGCCCGGGATTGGTTAAAAGGGAGCTATGCTCCACTGTTTGTTGTCATGTGTCATCGTGTATGCCGTGTGATCTTTGGATGTTCTCATTCGTAATAAGCTGATTCACTTGTTACTTACATCGTTGTTGAGTTGCATACTTAACAGTGCAGGCTGTGGAGGCAGCAAGAGCTGGGCAATGGGAGGCTAGAGACAAAAGAAGTATCTGGCCTTTGGGCCCGTGCGCCACAGCACTGGACCTTTCCTTCCTTCCTTTGTCGGCAGGGGAAGGGGGGAGGGAGCCTGGTGCACTTCCTTCTCCCTCCTCCCCCTGGAGAAGTACCTGGCATACCATGGCACCGGCCCTTTCCTTCCTTCCTTCGCCTTCCTTCCTTCGTCCTCCTCCTTTTGTTGGTGAGAGAAGGGGGGGGAGAACCTGGAGCCCTGCCTTCTCCCTCCTTCCTCTGGAGAAGTACCTGGGCTTCGGGCTGGCATACCACAGTGCAAACTCTCCCAACTCCCTCCTCGACCCTCCCCTGCTTGCACGGAAGCAAGGGGGGAGGGAGAATAGTTTAATTTAATTTAATTGCAGGGAAGGGTAGGAGCTTGGGTGTGTGTGCGGGGGTGCCCCCTGATTTATTTTAAGGCCCCCCAAATTAAAAAATCCTGGCTACGAGCCTGGTGACGACAGACAGGGGAGGGGGCAGGGGTGGAGAAGAGAGCCGCGGGCCAAATTTAAGTCCTGAGTGGGCCGGTTCTAGCCCATGGGCTGTAGGTTTTAGACAAACACCAAATAGTAGGATTTAAAAAAACAACACAACTCCGGGTTTATTTATGACTTATTTATATGATTTGTGACTGATTTAACAGTATATTTAAATGACTGCCATCCAAATAGAGTAATGCTGTAGCAAGGGAGTATAGAAGCAGAACTCAGGGCCATGTGAGAAGATGTGTGTGCATGAAAAGCCAATTGTGCTCTACTGCCACTGTTTGGAAGGAATATAGCAAAAGAAACCTGCTGA
>NW_015167535.1:150295-155472 GCF_001447785.1 Gekko japonicus | reverse complement strand
AAGGAATATAGCAAAAGAAACCTGCTGAACAGCAACAAATGGATCAACGAGAAACTGAATTGACTGACAAAAAAAAAAAAGCAACCCCCTGTCTGCAACTGGCAAAAAGGACATGATCCAAATCGGCAGGTGTTTCAGCATTCCTAGTGTCGTCTACTCTGACTTTCCAGGTTTTCAGAAAGAGGTCTTTTCACTTCGCTGACTACCTGAGTCTTTTAACTGCAGTTGCCAAGGATTGAACACGGAACCTTCTGCTTGATGTTCAACCACTGAGCCGCAGCCTGTCTTCACACATGTCTGCTGCATAAGTACATACATTTCTGCTTCATGGATTCTTGCTGCTTCAAACAACAGAGGTAGAGACCTTTGTTGTGCTATGTGTGATTTGACATATTTAAAAAAACTCTTAACAAGGGAAATGTAGTGCAAGCTGAAGTACCTTTGTGTTTAAGGGCTGATTTATCCACGAGTCTAAGAAAGCTGGACCTGAAGTTCATTAAGGAAATGTAAGATCAGTAACAACACAACAATATGCAACATTTCTCATTCAGATGCATACAGAGAATAGGCTGCAGGCTTTAAAAAACAGTTTGGGATGGCAGGAACAGTGAAGTGAGTAGGCTAGAGATGAGACATGCATGTGAGATAAATTTAATCAGTGACCACTCTACATGGAGAATGTAAGTCCTCCAAGGTTCATGAACCTAAATTACAAATTAGAAACACACGTGAGCCATGAAGCTGCCATATACCAAGTCAGACCATTGGTCTAGCAAGCTCCGTATCATTTGCTCTGACTGACAGTGGCTCTCCAAGATCCTAGGTCTTTGAACATGGGAAATTCTACTTGGAAAGGGAGGGAGCCACTACTCTCTTCCAGTTGTTTCATTCCCCAGCTATTGTGAGCAGCTCTGTGAGGTATAGAGAGCCACCTCCTCACTCCAACAGTAGCCACTATTTGCGCTAACCCTTCCTCATTGTACAGAAAACGGCCAGGTGCTGTGAACAGCTTGTTGGCACTCTCCAAGTCACTCCAACAGGGTTTCACCTGTCATTATCCTCCCCCAGCCCCTAGAGGTATGATTAATTCATAGCATGTCACCAAAGGCACTTGCAATGGTACGCAGAGTGAAAGTGTCCTCTTCCCAGAACTGCCCTGGGACAGCCGTGAAATTTGTACAGGCAGTCCCACCAGATAGTCAATCTTGTAAAAGCACAGACATTACAAAGTAAATACAAGTGATCTATTTGTTTAAGGTTATTACTCTGACCGACAGGGCACTAAAACAATCTTTTGACTGACAAAAAGATATCAAAGCTGCCATTTCCCACTGGATCGGCTCAAATAGGTTTTCTTTTCCCCATCCACCCCTGTTCGGCAGCTCTCTTTCTAGTTTTGCTACCTGCGAGCACTAAAAAGTTCATCAATTTACCACTGATATGGAGATTAGAATGCAGAGCACAACTGAACGACCGGAATTCAATTCATACACAAGTCTAAACTGGGGGAGGGAGTTTCAGTCAGCAATAATCCCTTGATGTGCAGAGACATAAAACTTGGTCTTCAGTCAGCTTCCCATCTCCCCCATTTGATTTATATTTCATCTCTTACTACCACCCAAAATCACACGTATTAGATTTTGAACCTCCGTGGTTAGAAGTAATTTGAGGTGCCGCAGCTGGAGCACCTCGCTTCTGAGCCCTAATCATCACTGTGAAGAGAGATTTTTGCGAGATGTGAGCACGCTCCCTATTGCTCTGAAAGAGACACCAAGGCTTTTTCTCCCCTTTACTGGAAACACCCAAGTGTGTGAAACTGGGGAAATCAGACTGAGAGGTACAGTAGTCATAGAATCACAGAGTTGGAAGGGACCTCCAGGGTCATCTAGTCCAACCCCCTGCTCAATGCAGGAAATTCACAACTACCTCCCCCAACACCCCCAGTGACCCCTGCTCCATGTCCAGAAGATCACAAAAAAACCTCCAGGATCCCTGGCCAAAGTGGGCTGGAGAAAATTGCTTCCTGACCCCAGAGTGGTGATTGGCATTTCCCTGGGCGTGTAAGAAAGGGCCACGAGAACTAAGCACGGAGGAGGTAACCCTTCCTGCCCTCCCTCTTGTAATCTGCCTAAATTCACAGAATCAGCATTGCTGTCGGATGGCCATCTAGCCTCTGCTTAAAAACCTCCAACGAAGTCAGGGGTCAGAGTGTCATTAGTAAAAGCAGGAGTAGAAGTATTCATGCAGGGTCCCATTTAAAGGAGTTATAGTGATGAGGATAGTGTGTTGAAGCTGGAGGTCTGTGCTCAGATCCCCATATCATGAATCCCACTGTGTGACTATGGGCTGGACACAGTCTCTGTTCCAGCCTAACCCACAGAGACATTGCAAGGATAAATGGCACAATCCCTTATTCCACCATGAGCAGAAATCACAAGATATGAATGAAATTAAAATATACCCAGAAGGAGCACCATATATGCATAATTGGATCAAGATATCACTGGAGATTGTGCTATTGTAAACTTTCACCTGCTGGATTTTCTAAGAAATCCAGAAAGTGAATTATTTGCAATAGCCAATGCCGATCAATGTGAGGATCCTTCCCAAGTGACTGTTCTTGTGTTTTCCTTGCTTGGTGCAAGGGAGGATTAGGTCCACTGGGAAACAAAATCCCCCACTGGTTCTTCAAACCATTTAGTTTGTCCAAGTTGTGCTTTCTTGTTGTGGGGTAGCCATCAGTACCTCCTAGGGCTGCCAACTCCAAGCTCGGAAATTCCTGAGGATTTGGGGGTTGAGTCTGGGGAGAGCAGGATTTCAGAAAGGGAGGGACTTCAGTGAGAAATAATGCCATAGAGTCCACCTTCCTAAGCCACCCTTTTCTCCAGAGGAAGTCTGAAGTCTGCAGGTGAGTTGCAATTATGGGAGATCTTCAGGACTACCTGGAGACTGGCAACCCCATTATCTCCAATGTGAATTACCTGTAGTAACCTGGGAAGTAAAAACTAGGCTAGGTTAATATGATGAGGTCAGGAGGCTAAATAGCAAATCGGGTTTAATGTCATGTTGACATCACTGAGAGCAAATGAAGCTAATTTAGAATGAGGGCAAATCTTCCTGGACTGTTCACATGGTTGCTTCTAGCCAATCAGACAACATGTGGTAAAATGACAACAACTACACCATCCAGTCGATCCATCATTTGACATCATTTTGCACCTCAGAAATGCTGGGTCAGAGACTGACCCAGGAGACCAAGGGAACTTCTTGTGTTGGTCTGGGCTGCTGAAGGAAAATGTAGTAATCTCCAAAACAGTTTACACATTACATGCCATCTCTCTGCTTACTGATTTCCCACTAGGGTTGCCAGGTCCCTCTATCACCCCAGTGGGGGACTTTGGAGGGGGTGTTCCAGGAGGGGTGGGGACAGCCCCAACATGATGACATCACATAGAAGTGACATCATCACTTCAGGGACCGATGCCTGCACTCCAAGCCGTGAATTTGTGGCTTGGATTGCAGGGGGGGGGGCTTCTCCCCCAAAGCATTTAAAGGATCCATTTAACTCTTGAAAATCAATGTCTAATTATGTGAGAAATAGGGTTGCCATCCCCCAGGTCCCGGTGGGGGTTCCTGAATGCCAGCCCCTTGGGGAGTGGCCTGCGCCCCTCTCTCTCTCCTCCTACAAGATTTAAAGGGCCCCCCAGCTGATTAGTGGGCCAGCAGATTTGGAGTTGGGAGTAAGCAGTGAAGTGGCTAAATTTGCGGATGATACGAAGTTGTTCAGTGTGGTGAAAACCAGGGAGGATTTTGAGGATTTTGAGGCACTCCAAAGGGATCTGTCGAGGATGGGCAAGTGGGCGTCAACGTGGCAAATGGGGTTCAATGTGGCCAAGTGCAAGGTGATGCACATTGGAGCCAAAAATCCTAACTATAAATACACGTTGATGGGGTCCGAACTGGCAGAGACTGACCAAGAGTGAGATTTTGGAGTCGTACTAGATAACTCACTGAAAATGTCGAGACAGTGTGCGACTGCAATCAAAAAGGCCAATGCTATGCTGGGGATTATTAGGAAGGGTATTGTGAACCGATCAGCCAATATCATAATTCCCCTATATAAATCAATGGTGGGATCTCACTTGGAATATTGGGTACAGTTCTGGTCACCACACTTTAAAAAGGATATTATAGCTTTGGAAAAAGTGGAGAAAAGGGCAACTCGAATGATAAAAGGGTTGGAAAGGTTAAAGCACTTAGGGCTCTTTAGCTTGGAGAAATGACGGTTGAGGGGGAACATGATCGAAGTTCATAAGATTATGCATGGGATAGAGGAGGTTGAGAAAGAAGTACTTTTCTCCCTTTCTCACAATACAAGTGTTAAGTCGTGCGCTTAACAAAGAGTCGGAGAGTGATTTCAGCAAGAATGCGGTTTATTCTTCAGCTCAGTTACTTCTCCGTTACGGTACAACAATCGCCAGCCAGAACCCATCATCCATCTGCGCTTAACAAAGAGTCGGAGAGTGATTTCAGCAAGAATGCGGTTTATTCTTCAGCTCAGTTACTTCTCCGTTACGGTACAACAATCGCCAGCCAGAACCCATCAAAGTATTTACACTGGCTTGTCGATATTTAAACACTCCCGGCTAATGTAGCCACACCCCCTGTACAGATAACAACCTATGAGGTTGAAGATACAATGCCCAATCACAAGCGGTCCCGCTTTGCAACGTGATTGGTAGACACTCTCTGGGCTAGGACTCCTATTGGTTACATTAGGATCCTAGCCCAGGCTGAAGCTTAACATTAAGTTCCAATGAGGCGATTCGCATGTCAGTATTTACATTCAAGTCAATACACAACAAATCCCTCCCCCCTAAGCAAAAACATTATGTACAATCGTAATCGCTTAAGTAGGTGGGCACTCTGCGCACTCTCTGAGACCTGCGTGGCTGTACAGGTTCAGCGGATTTCCCAGCTTGGGGAACAGCATCAGGCTCGGGGATTTCAGTGTCAGGAGCACTTCCAACACTTGTACTGGGTCTTTGAGTAGGGGTCTGCCCTGACTCGCCGACAGTACCGGGGCCCTCGGGCACATCGGCACTTACCTCAGGAAGAGGTTGAGGAATGTCCTCCGGTTCCTGGAACTCCACTGGCAGTGAGGTGGGGCGGCCAGT
>NW_015167535.1:132846-147183 GCF_001447785.1 Gekko japonicus | reverse complement strand
TCCCATCCTCGTCGCCAATTGTTAAGTCGTGCGCTTAACAAAGAGTCGGAGAGTGATTTCAGCAAGAATGCGGTTTATTCTTCAGCTCAGTTACTTCTCCGTTACGGTACAACAATTGCCAGCCAGAACCCATCAAAGTATTTACACTGGCTTGTCGATATTTAAACACTCCTGGCTAATGTAGCCACACCCCCTGTACAGATAACAACCTATGAGGTTGAAGATACAATGCCCAATCACAAGCGGTCCCGCTTTGCAACGTGATTGGTAGACACTCTCTGGGCTAGGACTCCTATTGGTTACATTAGGATCCTAGCCCAGGCTGAAGCTTAACATTAAGTTCCAATGAGGCGATTCGCATGTCAGTATTTACATTCAAGTCAATACACAACAACAAGAACTCGTGGGCACTCAATGAAATTGCTAAGCAGTCGGGTTAGAACAGATAAAAGGAAGTACTTCTTAACTCAAAGAGTGATTAACACATGGAATTCACTGCCACAGGAGGTGGTGGCGGCTACAAGCATGGACAGCTTCAAGAGTGAATTAGATAAGCATATGGAGCAGAAGTCCATCAGTGGCTATTAGCCACAAGGTATAGGTAGGAAGTCTCGGGCTGGGGCAAGTGATGCACTATGTTCTTGGTTCTTGGGGGGGGGGGTCAACAGTGGGAGGGCTTCTAGTGTCCTGGCCCCACTGGTGGACCTCCTGATGGCACCTGGTATTTTTGGCCACTGTGTGAGAGTGTTGGACTGGATGGACCATTGGCCTGATCCAACATTGGCTTCGCTTATGTTCTTATGAGTCCCCAAAACTGGGGGGAGCCCCCGCCGGGACCTGGGGGGTGGCAATCCTATTTCCCACAGAATTAGGCATTGATTTTCAAGATATAAGAGTAAACAGTCTTTTCTACTTTCAGGTATAAGAACCAACATGATGCTTACTTTCTTCTCTACTGCATGGAGTAGCTCAGCCTTCTCACCAGCTGGCTTGCACAGTGGCCTTTTCCTCAGCAGAATAAATGGATACCTGCAGATAGTCACCTGTTCAAGATCAGAAAGCTATAAAGACATCTGGGCCTTTTCTTTTCTACAGCCTGCACTTGCATTAAGTTATGGCTCCTGTTTCTGGCAATGGATGTTTGCTTTGTTGTTCATTTTTGAGTCAATAGAAAATAAAGGTCACTTTGACTGAAATATCTAGTTGCTTTTGTGAGTGAGGAGGAAAAATGCCAACAAAGGGAGATCATAATTTCCTCTGCCGTATTGTTTTGCAAGCTGAATGAGTTCTTTCACTCAGCTCTTGATCTTTGAAACCAATGGGAGTTTGGCTATTTATTTCAGTAAGAAGGGGAGCGAGGCTGATTTACATATGTAATTAGGAGACAATATCTGAATTGAGTCTCTGTTATATGGATTGCAGGCTGATCTATGTCTCTGAATCTCCCTCTGTCAAATGGGGGGGGGGGGGGAATGGAAAAGATTTTTTTTTTTTAGAGGGAACATCATCCCTGTTCTTGAAAGCACCTCCAAGGTGAACTTTGCTGGTTATAAGTCGCCACTATGATTGACCGGCATGCTGCATCAATCCACCAAATGCTTTGCAGATGTCAGAGAAGAAAGCTTGAGGGGGAGGGGTCAAGCTGAAAAGGTCTTTATGATCCTTCCACAACTCTTTGTGGTCACTGCCAAGAGCGCGCACACACACACACACACGGTTCCTTGGCCTCCCACTTTGGCAAGGAAACCTCATGTCCCCTCCAGCCTCTACCACTACTGCTCAGCTGGGTGGAAATGGGCAAATGAAAGGTGAAATGGCAGGGAGATCACATCTATTTAGGAAACTCACCTGCATGCTGACTGCTAATGGACACTCTGCCGGGGTGGGTGGGAGAGGTTTCCCATAGCCAGGGGCTTGGCACTGCAGTTTGGTGTAGTGGTTAGGAGCACAGACTCTAATCTGGGAGAACCAGGTTCGATTCCCCACTCCTCCACATGCAGCTGCTAGTGTGACATTGGGTCAGTCATAAGTTCTTTCAGAGCTGTTCTCTCATATCACTCATGGGTTCACTTTTGACTCCACTCTGACCTCCGCCCTGCTGCCGAGACTCCTCTTGTATAGAGTAGCAGACTCCCAAACTTGTGGTATTTTAAACCTGACTCCAATCAGTGGGATTTATAGTTCAAAAGTCATTTTTATATATGGGAACGGATCTGATATTAAATTATTATGTTAGTATGTTATAACTGTTGATGTATGTTGAAAACTTTGTGGGTGATTAACTGGCTGGTTTGTAATTTTGGACTCTCAGGACTTTTGTATACTGTTTTGCAGTTATTGTACATGTTATAAGTTATACTTGACCTTAATAAACATTAAATAAGGAGCAGTTCTCGAAAGAGCTCTCTCAGCCCCACCTAACTCACAGAGTGTCTGTTGTGGGGAGGGGAAGGGAAAGGGATTGTAAGCCACCCTGAGATGCCTTCAGATCGTGAAAGGCAGGGTATAAATCCAATCTCTCCTCTTCCTCCAGGAAAAAGCACACCAGACCCTCTTAGTCTGCCCAAGGCTGAAAAGCAGCATTGGAAGTCAAAACAAGAAAGGGGGGGGGTGATTGATATAACCCACTGAGTCACAGACATCCCCCAAAAGGTATGTTTGGGGGGGGGTGTATGTCTGGACAACCCAGTCACCAGGACCTCTGGCCTCCTAGCATGGCTGGGATGGGTCTATCCATTAAAGTTCTTCACCGGGGTCTTTGGCCTCCCGCCCCACCAAGGTTGCTATCTAGCTTTCTAAGCTTTAATGCTCCCCTTCAAATGCCCATGTTTCAGTTTCGTTGGCTTCCAATTTTCTGATCCTCTTTCCCAGAAGATATTGGGTGTGATCCAGTACTAATTACACCTCACACCCACAGAAGTCAACTGAATGTTCTACCCAAGATGCACACCAAAGGGCCCTAAAATCATGGCCTGGAACATCCTTCTTTCCTTGACACCTCCCCCTTTTGGTCTTGAACATCCAGCAAGATGGAGAATTCTGCAGAGATTAAAGACTTGCACCTGGTGCGGTGGTGTTTTGGTTATTCTTAATAATAATATGTATGGCATGGGGGGGGGGTTGTTTTCCAGACTTCAGCACAGGCTCGAAGGTTGCCAGGTCTGGGTTGGGAAAATCCTGGAGGGGTGCGGGTGGAGCCTGAGAAGGGTGGGGTTTGGGGAGGAGAGGGACCTCAGTGGGGTATAATCAGCTCCATAGCTAGACGCAGGGGTCATTTTGTAGACAAAGAGGTGCAGGGGCTCATTAGCATAACTCATTAGCATAACTTATTTGCATGTGCCACACCCTCTGACATCACCGGAAGTGTGTCAGAAGGAAACACCCACCGCTCAGGCGCCACTGGACTGTTTTGGATTGCTAGCTATTGGGGGGGGGATGTGCAGATCTGTCCTCACAGAGGAGGGAGAGCTTGTACCTGAATAAAACTTGGTCTTAAAGGTGCCACTGGACTGTTTTGGGCCGGGGGGGGGGCTCTGCCGCTTACCTGGCTGCTTCTTGCTCTGACTGAGGGCTGCTGGGAGCAGGGGGTGGGGCTTGTTTCATGTGCCCACCCCCTGGGCTCTTTACTGCCGGAGCTTCCCTCCTGTGCGCTCCTGCAGGAAATGATGCCTGGCTAGACGGTTTTCGGTGGGAGGAGGTGCTCGATGGAGGGGACACTGGATGGAGGAGTGGCAGGGGCAGAAAAAGAATGGAGGTGCCCAACCATGAGGGGAGCAGGTGCATGGACAGCGGCGGAAGGGGGTGTGGTGGGGAGGGCAGGCTAGTTTGCACACACATCAGGGCTCCTATCCCCCTCCTCCCTCCCACCCCAATCTGCCTGAAACAGGGAAGATATTGCTAAGGGAGCTGTGTGAAAACGGGAAGAAAAACCACCAACAAAGGGAAATGAAACAGGAACATTAAGACACCTATGTATGCCTTCTCAGAAATAAGATCATGAGGCTTTGATAGGTCTTCCTTCTTGAAAAATATGCCGGCATAGCTACCTTAGAAGCAACATCTTTTTAAAAAGCAATGTTGCTTCTATTCCCCACTCCCTTTAACTGTAGCTGCACCTTTAAGAATTAAATTGAAATCCACACCCCTTCCTTCGTGCTAGTCGCTGCTAGAACAGCAATCCCACATCTGCTAGGGTGCAAATTGTGCCTGTGTGCTCTTCCAAGGCAGCCTGGTCTAGATTATGGATTGACGGTTTTAAAAGATGGGGCAGTCTGAGGCTTTGTCATCTGCACAGGCTGTGCAGCGCAGCCTTCACACTTAAGACACTTCACACTTAATTAGGGAGCGGTGGCGCAGGTGGTTAAACGCCTGCATGTAACATCTACAAACAGCTGCTACAGCTGTTCGATTCCCGCCGTGGCCAGAGTGAGCACCTGGCTCCAGTCCCAGCTCCCGCTAACCCAGCGGTTCAAAAGCACGATGTAACATCAAAAATGTGCGAGTAGATCAATGGGTACCTACCTTAGATGGTAGGGGGCACCCTCCCCACATCAAAGGGGTCTGTGGAGTGGTGACGACGAGCGGTGAGGCAGCGAGTGGCGAAAAAATGGCGACTGGGAGACGCTGGGAGCGTGGAAGGCGCAGGCGCGGCGGAGCCTCAATGGACAGAGCCGGAACCGCACCGGAAACACACCGAGCGCCTGAGAGGCCCGCTGAAACCGCCACCGGAAAGATCACGGATAGAAGGAGAAAAAGCCAGAAGAAGCCGAGCCGACGAGCCATTCCAGAAGGAAGAAGATCGAATAACGTCCCTCCACTGGGTGCTGTTAGGACAGTCCCCATCCCAGTATATATGTGGCCATAGGTAAGGGATAACGGTTAACTGTAAGCCGCTCAGAGACCCCCTGGGGGGTTCGAGCGGGGTAGCAAGTTGAAATAAATAAATAATTAATAAAATTAAGACAGAATAGATTGGAAGGGCAGGCTCCACGGATATGGGAAGGGGGACGGTGCCTTGCCTCAGTGCCCCCCTCAGTGAAGAAGGGAGGCGGCCTTGCCTGAGCCATGCCAGAGCTGCCGCCACCCGCTTACTGTGCCTTTATGCCACTGAGCTTGGGGAGGCTCCTGGCAGCAACCAAGAGCAGGCTCCCTCTGCCTCCTGGGGGGAGGGGGGACTGGGAGAGGAGGAGGCACAGCCCATTTGTGAGGGGTCATCGCCCCCAGGGCCCATTGATGCCATAGAGTCCACCTCGCAAGGCAGCAATTTTTCCCGGGTGAACTGGTCCCTGTCGCTTGGACGTCAGTTGTAATAGCAGAAGATCTCATACCACCACCTGGAGGTTGGCAACACTATATAGGGAGGAACCTCAGCAGGATATGATGCCATAGATTCTGTCCTCCAAAATACCCATTTAATCCAGAGAAAGTGACCTCTGTGGCCTGGAGATCAGTTGTAATTCCGGAAGACCTGCAGGCCCAGTCTGGAGGTTGGCACCCTGAGCACTGCCTCCCATTGACAGCACGGGACTTTTTGCAGACAGGCATTTTACTGACTGTGGCTTAGAAAAGAGAAAGTGGAGAGTGGTTAATTTCTACTGCAAGCCAGGTTGGAGATGTGCTTATGAACATGTTCCTGACTGACAGGAGAGTCAGACCTGCCAAGTAGCAGGGATTGCAACTAATTTGTTCTCTTCCACTCCAGGAGGGGTGAGCCTGGGGATTGCAGAACAATTCTAATTTATCACTTTGCAAGCATTTGGGTTTGAGTGTTTGCAGCACTGCTGTTGATCATTATCCAGGAATGTCCGGGAAGCTCACAGTGTACATTGGGTTTCACGTCTTCCAGCAACCAATTCCTGCAGATCTTTATTTCTGACACATACAGCTGCTTCACATTCCACACTTAGCTGCCTCTGTCTTCAACCCTGCAGAGGTTTGGGAAGCTCTAGAGTTTCCTTTGATTAGCACACCTTAAAACCAAGGGCTCTGTGCTGAATCACTAAAATGGCAGCCGTGTGCCTCTCACAGCTGTTTGAGAATTTGGACCTGCTCTTTACACCAAATGAATCATTTCCTCCACCACCACCCCCTTTTCTCTTCATCGCAAATTTATTATACGGGGATTTCGGTGAAGACATTTTCCAGTAGAGCCAAATAGAATTTAATTTAAGACAGAAACACATGAGATCTTAAAATGCTTCTCAAAGGGATGCAGTTTTGGAACCTGAATAAGAGATTTAAACCAAGGCTGTCAATAGTGATATAGTTTGCCATTGCTGACTGCTTGATTGCTGAAACCAGGAAAACAGTTTCCAGTCCTTGATTTGTCCTGCAGGTCTTGAAGATAAGAAGAATGCAGTTCAATTAGACCAGTGGTCCATCTAGTCCAGCTACTGCTATATCAGCTGGCTGTAAACTTCACAATTTAGTGGCTCATTTGAGAGATTAAGTCCTTTCTTGTGTCCTTCTTTTTCATCTGTTCTTCAGACAAATTCAAGGGCCCAAGAGGAAGCCAGTGGTTTGTATATATTTCATATATATTCATGAGCATCCAGAAAGCAACATGATAAAGACAAGTGACAGCCACAAGGTTGCACGGCAGTCCTTAATCATTCACTAGGCACAGTTGTATAGCAGCTGAGATTTCAAATGACTGGCTGATCCTTTGTTGCTCTTTGGAAACCATTTGGTCCTTTTGATTGGCAACAGAAATACATCAGAATATAGAATGGAACCCTGAATGCTAACTTTAGGGAGTAGCTACACAATCCATGACAATGAGATATAGGAATTTCCCAAAGGACCTATGATTACTAGAGAGCTTATAGGGAGTTCCCATGTGGCAGCTTCACTTAGAACATAAATGCCTCCTAGTAGTTCCCACCTCTGTGAGATTATGCACAATTTGCCATTTAGGGGCTTTTAGGGGAAATGTTGATGCTGTGGAACAATCTTCCAGAGGACAGTAGAAGATCCACATGCCTTCTGCTGTTTCAGAGGGGATGTCATATTAAATGTTTTAAAAGGGCTTCTGCCTCATCTGGATAAGTGTTTTTAAGATAAGAAGAAGAGGAGGAGGAGGAGGAGGAGGAGGAGGAGGAGGAGATTGGATTTATACCCCACCCTTCACTACCCAAAGGAGTCTCAGAGTGGCTTACAAACTCCTTTTCCTTCGCCTCCCCACAACAGACACCCTGTGAGGTAGGTGGGGCTGAGAGAGCTCTGACAGAAACTGCTCTTTTTCAAGAACAGCTGTGCCAGAACTATGGCTTGCCCAAGGTCATCCAGTAGGTGCAAGTGGAGGAGTGGGGAATCAAACCCAGTTCTCCCAGATTAGAGTCCGCGCACTTAACCACTACACCAAACTGGCTCCTTTGAAGAGCAACTGCTTGGATTCTAATTTAAATTTGTTATTGCAAAATATTTCCATGGTTATCCTTGGCTATTTTATTATGTGTTGATTTTCTTGTTGCCTAGGAGAAAGGCCAGTCTGTATATGTTTTCAATAAATACATTAAATACTCGAAACCAGAAAGCACTCATTTGTTAATGTAATTGTTGTAACTAATCTGAACTGGAAAAATTAATGATGGTAATCAGGAATCATTTCGTAGATAAAGAGGTGCAGGAGCTCATTAGCATAACTCATTAGCATAACATTTACATATGCCACTCCCCCTGACATCACTGGAAGTGTGTCAGAAGGCAACACCCACCACTCAGGCTCCACTGGACTGTTTTGGATTGCTAGCTATTGGGGGGGGGATGTGCAGATCTGTCCTCACAGAGGAGGGAGAGCTTGTACCTGAATAAAACTTGGTCTTAAAGGTGCCACTGGACTCTTTTGGACCAGGGGGCTGGGGGGAGCTCTGCAACTTACCTGGCTGCTTCTTGCTCTGACTGAGGGCTGCTGGGAGCAGGGGGTGGGGCTTTTGCATGTACCTGCCCCCTAGGCTCTTTACTTCTGGAGCTCCACTCCTGTGCGCTCCTGCAGGAAATGACCCCTGATGGTAATACTGCAAACATATTTGTTCTCCATTTCAAGGGGGGGGGAATTGTGTGCAACTCTTATGGACAGCCAAAAAAGCAACATGTCTAAATCACCCACCTGTAGCTGTAGCTGTCTCTCTAGCCAAAGTTATGCGAAAAAAATATAACTGCTGGGTTTCTCATTTGCAACTGTGAATCCAGTATGAAAAATCTCATTTGAGAGTGTATTGTACACAAACAAACTTTTGGATTCCACAACTACATGGAGAAGCCCATGGAGGACATTATAAAATCTGAAGATTTAGCCAGACAGGCCGGAGATTCCTTCCAAAATGGAGTCAGGGTTTAAAAATGGAGCTTAAGACATTTGAAACAATACATTAGCAGATCTCTTAGCAAGTCAACTGTATAATTTTACAACAAAAAAGTTTGAATAAATAAAAATAAATAAATACCTGGTTTAATTTCATTGCTATGAAAACAAGGGTATTTTCCTATAATATATAACAAAGATACCTCTGTAACAGCATCCATATAACATTTATTACTTAGGTATATATCCATCCTGTCCTAAGAGTTCAGAGTGGATTGCAGTTTTTAAAACTATCTTACAGGTTCACAGCCATATGCAGCGCTAGGCATCCTTTCCCTGGAAATAAGCACCATTGAGTACAGTGGGATTTATTTCTGAACTAGTGGTAAAGATAGTTGTAGAAGTAATACAATGAGCTCTAGAAGTCTCCAGGCCAATGTGGTGGTGCGGTCCACCCCTGGCCACCTCTCCTACTGTCGGGGGTGGGGGCAGCATCAACGGTACCGGGTGCCATTTCAGCAGCACAGGTCACCAGGCAGCCAAGTCATGCCCCGGGAGCGGGGTGAGCTTGGCAGCTGAAGTGGGGCTGCGTGGGGCTACTGCTTGCGACCACTGAGCAGCCGAGCAGCACCCCGCTGCTCCTGGTGACTGGGCTCCCGGGGGGGGGTGTCATCTGAGGTGTGCACTTGGGCTGGGGCTGGGAATGACCCACTGGCGGCTCCGGCGGGTTTCGGCAGGATGGCTTGGGGAGGGCCCACGGTGCACGGCCTGCTTGCGGAAGTGGCGCGAGCCTGTCGGTTGCGCTGGGGCGACATGGGGTCCCTGGCGGTCCCAGGCCACTGCTGCTGGCAATGCGGGTTGCAGGGTGGCCAAGTTGCACCCCAGCGGGAGCGGGACAATCCTGGCAGCTGAACTGGGGTCGTGTGGCGCCAGTGCTGGCAGTCGCTGAGCAGCCGAGCGGTGCCTCACAGCTCCTGGCGACTGGGTTCCTGGGGGGAGGGTGGGAGCCAGTTTGGTATAGTGGTTAAGTGTGCGGACTCTAATCTGGGAGAACCGGGTTTGATTCCCCACTCCTCCACTTGCACCTGCTGATGTGACCTTGGGTCAGTCACAAGCTCTGGCACAGCTGTCCTTGAAAAAGAGCCCTTTGTGTCAAGAGTTCTCTCAGCCCCACCCACCTCACAGGGTGTCTGTTGTGGGGAGGGGAAAGAAGTTTGTAAGCCGCCCTGAGACTCCTCTGGGTAGTGAAGGGCGGGGTATAAATCCAATCTCTTCTTCTGATGATGATGAGGTGCGCACTTGGGCCGGGCTTGGGAAGGGGCCACTAGTGGCCCCAGCGCCTTGCGGTGGGATGGCTCAGGGAGGTCCTGCAGCACATGGCCTGCATGCAGAGGGGGGCACCACTCACCTCAGGTACGACCATCTTGCGGGCCGTGGTGGCTTCCGACAAAGCAAAACGGTGTCTGGTATGGCCCTAGTTGGGCTCCCGGCATGGCCAGGGAGGGCTACTGCACACAGTCCGCCTGGGAGGGGTGGTGGGTGTATGCAGACCCGGACACCTTTGTGGCAGCTTGGCACCTTTGGCAGCGCACAATGGGGCAGAAGCCTGAAGAAGGGTTCCACAGGCAAACGGCTCTCCTGATGTAAACGGCGTCCTCTCTCTTCAGGTGAATCTGTGTTGTGAGGCAAATTTTGGCAGGCAGTGTTTCTGTGGGCGGGGCAAAGGCAATGCAGCCAGTGGCCAGGGACCCATTTCTGAGTGGTAGTTCAGGCAGCCAACTGATTTTGGCACACATTGAATCTTGCCACCCCAAAACAGGATTATAATATAGGAGCGATTTTAAAAGGCGTACAATCTGGCATGCGATCCTTTCCCCCTTTTATTTTAAATTTCTGTCTCACAAAAATGCAAATTTTAATTTTTTAAATCAAATTTGCTTAACCTAAAAACTATACCAGCCAAGCCCTGCCCTGACCCCACAAATTATACTAGTTCTCTAATACCGTTTCCTATCTTCTGACTAGAGAGTCCTTGGAGGTTAAGGATGTAGGTTATGAAATCTTGGGTCAAGAGATAAAGGGATTATTTATAGGGCTATTAAAGAATGTACTCTGAGTCTTTCTTTGACACAATCACAGTTTAAGCCTATACATCACTAGTGCTTGATGCCACTAAGATTAAATAAGATTTTCAAGCAGAGACCCTTGACTACTGGAAATGCAAAGATGAATGCAGATTTTAGATATATTTGGTGCATTTCGGTGTATTGGCCTTAAATTGCTGGAATGATTAAGGCGTGACAAGTTTTCAATCGAAATTTGATATGGGTGCACTTATTTTAATATGTTTGATAGTGTTTGGTCAAGCAATGTTAAATTGTTACTGCAGAATTTACTGGTCTTGGTTAAAATTGTCCGGGCATGATACTGGAAAACGGCTACAGATTGGATAATCACAGAACTGGATCTTGTCATATTGGGTAAATTAATGGACAGAATATCAAAATATAATGGATTACTTCATAATAACAGGACAACTGTTGATAAATATTTGCATATATTTCTGGAATTCTGGTGCATTTAATATTTCATTGGAAAGTCAGATTCCTTGTTGGTAAATATATGGTTAGAGTGGGATTGGTTAAAAGTACAAATTAAGACATACAAATGCTCAGTTTTAATGTTTGTTTACCAATACTCTGTAACCCATGAACTACACAACCCATTTAACCCCCAAATGATACTTCCCTCACAGCTCACAATACCAATTCCTATCCTCTAGTGGTTAGCTCATTCCCTTTGAACTAAAGCATACTCAGATACAAACACACACACACCCCACTGGTCATAAGGTTTATCCAAAGGGCTGGCACCATAAGTGGCACCGTTGTACTGCCACAGGAAGTGGTGGGTGCTACAAGCATGGACGGCTTCAAAAGGGAATTAGATAAGCATATGGAGCAGAGGTCCATCAGTGGCTATTAGCCACAAGGTATAGCTAGGGGCTCTGGGGCAAGTGATGCTCTGTCTTCTTGGTGCTTGGGGGGGGGGTCAACAGTGGGAGGGCTTCTAATGTCCTGGCCCCACTGCTGGACCTCCTGATGGCACTGGTATTTCTGGCCACTGTGTGACACAGAGTGTTGGACTGGATGGGCCTTTGGCCTGATCCAACATTGGCGTCTCTTATGTTCTTATGTTCTTATCCTTGGATAGGCAACCACCCCAAATGCAAGCTGGTGTATTTTCACCATGATGGAGGTGGGAGTGAACTTCCTTCAGTCTATTCTAAATTTCTATCTTCCCTATTGAGTGTCTAAAGGCATTCAAAGGACCCAAAACAATCACAACAACTGCTTCTGCAACAACATGCTTTTCACAATGCAACCTTAAAATGTATCCAAGGGTAAATTCCTTACCAAATCTTCCCTCCGCCACTCTTTATTGGAGACATGCTTCACTTCTTGTCAGTACTTCTGAGAAAAATGAAGATAAAACATCTCTGTCCCAGTCCAAGAGGCCTGCAGAATGTGATTCCCCAAAAAGAGCTAAAGTGGCAGAAAAACAGAAGCAAAGGAAAACAAATGGGTCAACAGCCTCCGCACAACCCTCCTGCTGATACATTGCTTTGCACAGGTTTCAACACCCCCAATTAAAAAAGGAGGGGGGGGGGAGATGCAAGCATGTCAACCAGCACAGACAGCTCATTACATCACGAGCTACAAATGGGTATGAAACACTAGGGGAAAGGTCCTCCATTCCCAAACAACCAAAAACTGTTTGAAAGGTACAAACGATGTTAGGTGAGAGGTCAACGTACCTTGAAGAGTGATTCTTTTGAGATTAAAGCTATTTCTTTCTTCAGTCTTGGTCTGGATTTCTGCAAAAGTTCCCAAGCATACCTGTCTGGAAATAGGCCCCAATGAAATTACTTTGGTTTTTCATATTTTGGACTAGGCTGCCAGCTGGAAGAGCAAGATTTCTTCCAGGTGTGTTGCTACTGTTATGCACTCTGGTTTTCCCTAAACAGAAGATGGTTCCAGGTGCAGTGCTATGGGATTTGATCTGTCTTAGATGAGAACACATTACAACATAACTTAATATCTGTTTTATTTACAAATGTATGAGTGTGGAGATGTGGACAAAGCATTTCTACATGGCAACAGATCTACTACTGTACATCAGAGAGACAGAGACTCCACCCCAAGGTGCAAACATCAGGGACCAAGCCTTGTTGTGTGCGCGGGGGGGAGGGGTGGGGCGAAACGTTCCCTTGCCTCCCTGAGCCCCGGGGTGGTGGCCTTGGACTTATAGGGGCAAATTCCACCTCTCGCCTGTGATGTCCGAGTGGCAACGCAGCTCGGACATCACACGCGAGAGGCCATTCTGGCTCCCCCAGCTCTCGGGAGGGGCTCTTTAAAAAGTTATGGCCGCTGTCGCTGTTCCTGGCGGCAGCTACAACGCCCGCGTGGGGGGAGGGGCAGGGCGAAACGTTCCCTTGCCTCCCTTAGCCCCCGGGGTGGTGGCCTTGGACTCGTAGGGGCAAATTCCACCTCTCACACAAGAGGTCATTCTGGCTCCCCCAGCTGTCCTTAGGAGCTCTTTAAAAAGTTATGGCCCCAGCGTCGGGCGGGGGGGGGGGACTGCTGAGCTGCCCTCCCCGTGTTTTTCAGGCTCCGCACCGGAGCGCCGGGCCTAAAAAATGGCCTGCAGAGCCGCCCCCCCCTCTTCTTTCAGGCTCCGTGCTAGAATGCCGGGCCTGAAAAAGGGCCAGCCGAATGTCAATTTCGGCCCCATTACATCCTATGGGCCATTGAAGTCAATGGCAAAAACATAGGGTATATTCTGGGGGCTGGAGCGGAGGCAGTTTGTGGGAGAGGCTCCAAACTTGCAGGGTAGCTGCTGGAGCCTCTCCCCAAGATACCAACCAAGTTTGAAGAACATTGGACCAGGGGGTCCCAATTCTACGGGCCCCCAAACAGGTTGCCCCTATCCCCTTTATTGTTCTCTATGGTGGGAAAAAAGTAACTTGGACGAAGAAACTGGACGAAGGTACATCACACAAAACTGAGTGAACATCATCACTGACATCAGTTTTTAGAAGCCTGACTCCAAATTTGGTGTTTCTTTTAGGAAAGTTGCACTGGCTACTCCTAATTAGGCCAGGTACCTTTACTGACCTCAGAGATGATGACTAATCCCTCTCCAGAAAGCAGAGCAGGAGGGAAATCACTGAACATTTGAGGTTAACAATATATATGCCTGAACACACTTTCAGCATTGTCTTTTGAAATCATCCGGACTTAATTACATACGTAAATCTGATGCTTATGTTGCAAAAGCCCCAATAAGGCACAAAAATATTTAATAAGGAAAATGCAGAGATACCTTGCCTATAAAATTAGGCTTGATGGCAAAAGGAGGAAACGGGGTTTGCTATTTGCAGGTGAGTACCATAGCTATCATGTCATCTCTTGTTCTATGTTTCCTGCTCCATTTATGAAAGGCTACGGAAGAGTGCCAGAGACAAAGTAGACATGGCAAAAGCCTGTGGAAGGCTAGAAGGACCTATCAGGACACTCATCAAACTGATCGATAGAGCTATAATAATTTACCTTGCCTTGTTAAGGTCACTCTTTCTTTAGTTGTATATTTCTAAGAATGATACTCAAATACAGATAGAGCTTAGTGGAAAGGAGTACCAGCCCAATCACTTCTGTCTCAAAATGCACTTTGCATCTAATCTTATTTTGTCTAGTGGGAGGCTGTCAGTGGGAATGGAAGAAAAAGGGAAGGCCTTTCTCCTGTGGCCTCTGTTTGGCTCCATATTGGGATCCTAAGCTGCTTTCCACATAACATTTTTTGAGAAGTGTTAATTTTGAGCTGAAAACTGCTGGCCAGTTAGGCAACTCTTTGCCCCAGCTGTTCCTTCATTCACACTGGCAACCTCTTATGGCTGCTTTGCATTTAAAAAAAAGCCATGGGACAGTTTGCACATTTCCTATGAAATAAACGAATAAGGCAGAGTTTGCTCATCC
>NW_015167535.1:129458-132497 GCF_001447785.1 Gekko japonicus | reverse complement strand
TTTATTGCAATGTGGTATGGCCTGATATTATGTTCTTATTCCAGTGTGGGGTGTGTGGGGGGCAATGGAAGCTGAGTGATAGGATCTCTCCTAGTGATTGCCAGAAGTGAGATGCGTCCTGGTCTTGTGTCTTACAGATAATCTTACAAATAGTCCTTTGCATTTATATCATGCTTTCAACTTTAAAAGGATCATAATGCTGATTGTGTGAACTTAGGCAAATCATGAGAGGTAGAGCAGGAAGGGTTGCATCAGTGCTTAGTTCTTGTGGCCCTTTTTTACACGCCAAGGGAAATGCTGATCACCACTTTGGGGCCAGGAAGCAATTTTTCTCCAGGCCAGTTTGGCCCCCAGTGATCCTAGAGGGTTTTTTTTATTATTATCATATTCTGGGCGTGGAACAGGGGTCACTGGGGTGTGGGGGGGGGGTATTGGTGAATTTTCTACATTGTGCAGGGGGTTGGACTAGATGACCCTGGAGATTCCTTCTCACACTATGAGTCTATGAATCTATAATTCACCCAGGCTGGCTGTGGGCACGGCAGCACCTCTGTCAGGCAGAAGCGCCTGAGATCCTCCCCCTCCCCTTTTCCTTCGCCCAACTTGGAGTGATGTCAGGGGGTGTGGCATATGCTAATAAGTTATGCTAATGAGCTCCTGCAGCTCTTTTTCTACGAAATGACCCCTGACTGTATTCATCAGTAGTGTCATGGGCTGTGCGCAGTCACAGTCACAGTCAGAGTCCAGAATCAGCATCAGTGTCAGTCCAAAGTCAAGGTTCCAGAAGTCAGGCAAGGCAAAGTCATTCAGTCCAAAGTCGTACAAAAGATCAAGCAGGTCTGAGATGCAAGTCCAAAGCCACTCTGAAGGTCACTGGGGTGTAGCAGAGTCTGGAGTTGGAGCACAGAGTTCACCAGGTGGTGACTTGTTACTTCCACATCGAGCAGTCTCCCTTGACTGGCTTTTATAGGCTTTTATAGGCATCAGCTGGAAGGTCTTACTTGCAGCCAACTGCTTGGGAGTAACCCTGCAGCTACTCATAATCAGTAAGCAACTGGCGTTGGGCCAAAATACATGTACTTTGTCTTCTCTCCTGAAGCTCCATTCTAAGCCTTCACCTCTGACGCCCAAAGGGTGTTGGTGAAACTGGAGGGCTGGTAATAACCATCTGGGTTTCATCTGTTGGAACAAGGCTGGAAGGTGCTGATGGCTCTGTATCAGCTGTTGGCTGTGAACTCTGACAGACTTGCAGTTCATCTTCTTGCTTGGAGAGAGTCATGCCAGGTTAAATAATTCACTTTTAAAAGGATGCAAGGAGTGCAGATTTAGAGTATCTCACAAAGAAAAGCAATGATCATATTTTTATTCCAAATCATTCAGAATGACATATAATGTTCTCCTTCCCTGAACTTGAGTGGTCTGTCCCCCTGAAATGTACTGGGTTCAGACACATAGAGTGATCATCTCATGTTTATTAAGTGGTTTCAGCTCAAAACTAAGACAAACTTGCAGGGTCAGAGCCCTGCTTATATTCATGAAACACACCGCACCCAACACACATACCACATCCCACAATAGGCTATTTACAGAGTATTGTTTACCAATTGGCTACTACTAGGATCCAGATTGATCTATTGGTTCATTCTAGGATCCAAACCTTCTATTGTGATGCACTCCAAGCTACGCTATCCCACATGTTCGCTAGCGAGCCCTTTCGCAAGTACGGTTCCACCCCCTCAATGGCTTCCTCTGGCCTCCTGATACCAGAGATACAGGAAAAATGTTCCCCAAGTTCCTTTGGCCTTAAGATGCCACAAGTGAGAGGGAAAGCATCCAGAGAAATATTAAAGTTGTGTCTCTTGAGAAAGAACGGACGACGGCCTCTTCTGACAGTTTGGGCTGTTTTCAACCCAACGCATCGCTCCCCAGAGAGGGGGGGGACAAGCAGGCAGCAGCGCCCAAGAGGGAGTGTGAGATTGGCAAGATTGAGCTTCGGAAGAAGCTGAATCGAGCTTTGATCTCCTCCCGCGAAGATGGCAATTGCCAAGCATCTCTCCAGGGGCCGTTCGAGCCGGGTATCCGGCATAAATTCGCCGTCAGCCGACTTCTTGAAGATGGGAAACTACTTGTAAGTGAAAAGAAGCAATGCATAACCCGATTTGAGCGTGTTAGATAACAAAAACGTACCGCTTACCTGAACTAAGCTATGAACTAATTTGAAACACATAGAGAAGCGGATGATCGATTAATAATCCCAGCGATTCGATTCCGGACAAAATACGAATTGATTGAAGGCTTTAAATGTGAGAAAAACTTTATTGTTGATCATTCCTGTGGTGTTAGAAGAGATAAGCGTGCAGCTGAAAACCGAAACTGACGAATTTTGTCGCGGGAAGAGGTAGGCTGGTGTCGCGGAGAAATGGTTCCGATCTAAACAAAGAGGAAGCTGACTTCCTAGACGAGCCAGTTACAGAAGGAAGGAGAACGGACATATAAAACTGTAGCACCGGATGTGAGTATATGCGCACAGACGGGAAGGGCGGAAGTGAAACCGACCTACTCTACCACAAAAAACCAGCGAGAAGTTGCGCCCGACATTTTGAGGAGGACTTCAACTTTAATTGCTTTTTAAACAGTTTTCTGCGGGTCTTAAAGATGCGAAAATGAAGGACTGTGTTAATCTGCACTATTCACCTTGAATATGACTGTTCATTTTTAACTGTGTGTAGCGCAGTAGCACCGCCAAAACGGAGACCAGAAGAAAAAAAAACAGAGCAGACTCAGACCCAGCAGTAAAGACCAAGACTAGGCTCTGCATCAACTCCGAGGATGTCAAAAGAGAGGAGAGAGTGGCAGTCTGCCATGGAAGCGATGGAGAAGAGGATGACAGAAGCAATACAGAACATGGGAGAGCAGATACAAAAACAACTAGATACCCAGATAGTCAAACAACTGGAAGCACAAATAGAAAAGCAAACTCAAATACACCTGAAGCGACTGGAAGAAGTCCAGGAAAAAAACATAGCCGCAATAAAAGAC
>NW_015167535.1:126339-126608 GCF_001447785.1 Gekko japonicus | reverse complement strand
GTAAAATTAAAAAACAACAGACTTTTAAGTTTGGAGGGCCATGACTGTAGGTTTGGGTGGCATGCATATTTATGGTATGGCAAGGTAAAAATGGATAGTTTTTTTAAGCATCACCTGGTAAGAAAAGCATTGTATGTAACTTGGTTGAGACATAAAAAATATTTTCGTGACGTAAGGCCACTCTGGATTGTACCAGAGGAAGTTTTAACACCTTACTCAAGACAGCAGGGTAAAGACTGGTTGCCATACAAAGACTTAATTAAAAAAGA
>NW_015167535.1:123252-126237 GCF_001447785.1 Gekko japonicus | reverse complement strand
AAAAAAAATTATGGATTTACAGATGAGAAAAATGAAATAGAGAGCATTTGGGAAAGAGAAGGGAAAAAAAAAGATTTCAAATATGTATAGAGTTTTGCTAAAATGGTATATGGAAGAGGAGATAGTTAAAGAGCAAATGTTAAAGTGGGCAATTAATATGAACAAAGAGGTGACGATGGACTCATGGGAATATTTGTGGAAAAATTCTATTAAAATATTGATCTGTACTAATGTTAAAGAAAACTGTTATAAAATAATGTATAGATGGTACATGACCCCCCCAAAAATAGCAAATATGAATCAAAATATGTCTAATAGATGTTGGAAATGTAAAAAACATGAAGGCTCATTTTACCATATGTGGAGGACTTGTGAAAAAGCTATGGATTTTTGGACAAAAATTCATAGTGAAATGCAGAAGATACTACAATGCTCTTTTAAAAAAGAACCGGAAATTCTGCTTTTGGGACTAAAAATGGAAGAAGTGAATGTGGAAAAAAGAACTTTATTCTGGTACCTAATAACGACAGCAAGAATGCTATATGCGCAATATTGGAAACTTGAAAAAGTACCAGAAATTGAAGACTGGATACATAAAGTTCTGTTCATGGCAGAAATGGATAAAATTACTAAGAAATTGAACAACAAAGAAGACGAAGAATTTTTTGAAGAATGGAAGGACTTTAAGAACTATCTGGAAAAGAACTGGGATGTGAAGAAAAACTTACTATGTTTAGAACAATATTAAGCAAAAAATTGTTATCTTTTAAAGAGATTAGAAATATGATATTAGTAACCGATGAAATATATATAAGTAAGGGGAAAGGGGTGAAAGCATTGCGGGAAGCCACAGGAGGGGGGATGGAGTATGGGTTATAGGGTAAGTAATTGTTTATGTATGATTGAATGAAAAGTTTTAATGGATAAATTTGGAGTACCTATGACTGGAAAATAATAAAACTTTGTTTACCAAAAAAAGAAAGAAAGAAAGAAAGAACTCCGAAGCGAGTTCTGAGAGTAAGCAGGTCAATTTCCTGAATAGTCTGGGAAAATATCAGGTCTCAGGTCTTTAAAAAGGCACCAGAGTACAACCAAAGGCCCAGCAGGTTGCAAGGTTTTGGCCCAATGCCATCATGGATCCCAGTTCTGCACCAAATTAGACTAAATAGACTAGCAGATTTCTTTCACTGGCACTCAGGTAAATCCAGGTTCATATGAAATGTATCCTAAGCCCTCCTTCTCTGTAGTTGGTTCATCTCCAGAATCACCTTCCATTACTACTAACACATGTTACCAGACCCTTCCTCGTCAAGAAAGGTGGAGCATGATGTCTTCTCTCCCATTCTACCTTCTGTTCTGACATTAGCCCTACACATCCCTTTACCCATTTACCTTCTCTCAGCTTCTTCAGTCCCTGTTCAGGACGAGCTTGCTTTACTGCCTGCCAGCCCTTCCCCCTTGCACTCTAATTAGGAATCTCCCTAATTTTTATCTTAAGTTCTGTTTCATTCTGTTCTGCCATATCTTCTAGTCCCAATTCAGGCAACCTTTTACCTATCCTCTCTCTCCGGATAGTTTTGCTATGGACTGGGGGGGGGCAGTTTGGAGTATAGGTAAGTTAATTGCATATCTTCCTTTAAGTAATACAGCCAGTCATTAGTGTTGTGCAAAGTGAATAGTTTTTATTGGTGTCTATCTTGCTTTTTCATACTGATTTATCATTGCTAGTCTGCTTCTTAGGGTAAAAAGTTGCTTGCTGGTTAGGTGCTTGTCTCCCTTCCATCTTTTCTTTATTAAAGTTCTAGTGTGCGAAGCTGGGAGTCATGTATACAGCAAACGAAAAGCTTCACTTTTACCCCAGGTCTCAAGTTTTGTACTGTTTTGTTTTCACATGATGGGGACGTTGTCCCATGGCAGGCCTGACATGAGGACTGATTTTGGTATCCTAGATCCTAGTCCAACCACTATGACACCTGGGCTCTCAAAGCCTCAAGCTGGCCAGAATGCAAAGAGATATTTTGGGTTCAACCAAGCCTTCTGTGTCCCTATTAAAACTTATTTTAAAATCTTTTTTTAGATATAACCCACGTACACAGATGCCCCACCACATCTCAACCTGTTTTCGAAACTCTTTTTAAAAGAAGTTTTCCATGCAGGATGAGAGTTTGGGGGGAGAGGAAGTGAGGACAATCCCCCCCCCCATATGAAAAGTCTTTGGGCTCATGGAACTCGGTGGCATTTTGGATCTTATCCACCATTTTTCTATTGTTATGTGAAGCTTTCCTTTCATAGCAGAGAATTTTATTTTGTGTTCCAGGTCTGTACTGAAATGACTGCCTTTCTCCCTGGTCTTTGGATTCTGTCCTCTAAAACCACAGGTTCCAGCATGCAATTCTCTACCTTGGTCCACTGAGGAAACTTTGCTGTTTGATTTTTTTCCCCACACACACAGACAAGCCAGTTTTGCCTCGCTGTTGCAACCAGGTCAAACAGTAAGAGCACCTTCCCATTTGAGAAAAGATTTAGATGCAGCAAACGGATTCACCATAAAAAAGTACATAAACCTTTAGGAGAAGTGGCATGAGTATTAAAATCTGCCTGAAACATAAACATACAAGGCTAGCATCGCAAAAATGAAATTACTTCACCATTATTGTTCTTTATTGTCTGCGTATTGACCATGAAAGTGGACTGCTCATCGCTGTGTGTTCAATTTGTTCCTGGAAACTTCCTTAAATCAAATTTAAAATGTTTGAAGATTCCTCAGGAGAACAAATAAAAATAAATAGCCAAGCAAAATTGCTTGGAAGTGTCCAGTCAACAGTCATCAGATCTGACAGACAGAACAAGACATTTAGAAAACAATGAATGGTCTTCTCTTGCTCACTCCGGCAATATACTTGTGGAGATTTGTTTTTCTTCCCATAAAAAGGATTGAGCAATACATCTATTTTTGTGTAATGGAAACCCATCACCCTCACCTAG
>NW_015167535.1:115182-123211 GCF_001447785.1 Gekko japonicus | reverse complement strand
TCTCCAGCTCTGCACCAGGAGCTCTTGCCTGCACAAAATCTTGCAGAGGGGTGGAATGGATGGAGTTCCATGGTTGCCTTAGAAAAAGAGTTGTTTTTCAATGTTATAAAGACGGGTGTGCAATTTAAAACACTGTATTTTTTTCAGATTAAGATTTCAGGGAGGGCATAAATACTGGTATTCGAATGCAGGGTATCCAGGTCCGCCAATACCATTCTGGGACTTAGGTTTGGGGGGTTTTTTTGGGGGGGATTCTGCAATTTTGGGATTCATTATTCCCCATGGAGGACTATTTCTAGGGGACTAGAGTACCTGTTTTTCAAGAAAATGATACCAAAATTGCAGGGAACCTAGTCATTCCTGTCCACTTAAGACGCTCCAAGTATCAAGCAAATTGGACCAAGGAGTCCAATTCTACAGGCCCCTGAACAAGGTGCCCCCAGCCCTCCTAGCTGTCTCCATTGTTTCCTATTTATCACCATGGGGTGGATTCAAGGAAGCCAATAGCCAAACACACAAGAACAACCACTGACCAAAAGCCTCCAACACAAACAGAAACCCAAAGAATCCAAGCCAAGCCAACCCAACTGTATGTTTTGGTAAAATACCTAAGCCCTCACCATTAACTGCTATTAAAACATAACCCGAGTTTTTTTCTGAACCTGCTGCAACAATTACATTTTAAAAAACCAACCGGAAAGCTCCAGAACTCCATGAAACCACAAAACCAAACCAAAGAAAACTCTTTTTTAAGGAACCAGAAGGAAAAGAAAGGCCAATTACACGCACAAAACACAAATACACACAGAGAACATTTTGAAAAAATCCAAACAGTCCTGAAGATGTCCAGTTGACAAAGAACAAGAAGGGGTGTGCTCAGACAAGGACTTTGATACATTGCCATTGCTTCTCACCAAAGGATTTAAATTGCTCATTCAGACAGCAACATCTGTATCATGTCCCGCAGTCCTCATCCCCCATGTTCACCCCTGACTTTCCCGATGCTGGATAAAGTCCAGTATTTACTGAACCTACCAGGTTTACCACATGTATCTGAATGTCTGATCGCTCCATTGCATGCTCAAGCTGTTTGGGAAATCTGAAGCTTCTGCTCCATGGCCTTGCCCCCTAGCCATGCCCCCCATTTTTTTTTACTCAGTGATGTGTGCATGAGCGCATGGTCACACCTGGGTTGTGAAACACCGCCCGACAGCAAATAAGTGCTTCTGCGCATGTGTGAAAAGGATTTTTTAAATAAAAAAGATGCCACCTGAGCACCTGCTCCATGGTTACCACAGCAGTAGTCTGAACGGTCAATCATGGGGTGAGTGCGTGGTGAGGCAGGATAAGAGTGGCATGTTTGGACAAAACTCTCCAGAACAAATAGTCCTGGATAAATTAGAGGCACAGCTAGACCATGCCAGCTTCTGTCATCTGACCACAGCCAAGGTTTCCCCAGGCAGTCAACAGGCAACAGCAAACCAAAGCAGATCATAGCAGCAGCAGCACACTCCAGAAAATCTAGCTCTGCAGTGGAGTCAAGCTACTTCTAGCTTCTTTTGCACAGAATTCTGCACATGGAGCAGCAAAAACAGGAAAATAATCCCACCACCCCCAGTGTCATTTCAGCATGGAAAAATGGCTCAGGGGAGGCAGGAACCTTACCCTTTCCCAACCCCCCATGACATTCTGAGCCCATTTGGGCTGTCCTTTATTTTTAACTAAGAGGAAAGCCCATTGTAGGGACAATACAACGAGCGCTAGAAAGACAGACTCCCCCGTCCTGTGCTTTCTCCCCCCTCCCCAGACCCCGGGGTTGCTGGGCGGCGACTGGCTTCCTGGCCAGCTGCAGCTCGCAGCTTCTGGGCCGCCTTAACAGCTCTGCACCCCAGTGGCGTACCAGCCCCGTCAGCGTGCAGACTGGGCGCAGGCGTAGCTTGGCGGGCAAGTACAGCCGTGGCGGCAGCGGCAGGACCAGCCTCGGCCCGATAACTCTATGGGCGGCGAAGGAGCCGGGGTGCCCGTCATGTCAGAGGAAAGTGAGGCCCAGCCTCCTCTCTTTCCCCTTCTGCAGACCCTGGGCCCCTGCTGCATCTGGCGGCCTCTGAGTCACCTCCACGGCTCCTCAGCCCAGCAGCACGCCAGCCCCGTCTGCTCACAGGCTAGCCGCTGATGTGTCTCAGGGCTTGGCGATGCACGACAGCCACGGCAGTGGCAGGAGTGGCCTCGGCTCAACGCCCCCGCTGAACAGGCCAGGCCGATCATCGCCTCAAAGCACAGTGAGGCCCAGTCGCCCGCTTTCTCCCCCCTCACCAGACCCCGGGGTTGAGGGCCTAGTCGCAGGGTGGGTGGACACCTGCAGTTGGCCCGGGGTCATGACGACCATTGCGGTGGTGGCCAGAATGGGCTCAGTCTCCTAAACATCCACCTGCCGGTGTGTCCATCGCATCTGGTGGCTCCCTGCATACTGGGGGTGAGAGGCTGGCCTGCGGGTCCTTGGGCAGGACTGAGCTGATGCAGCAAGGCAAGTCAGCCAGTGGCCAGGGACCCATTTGTGAGTGGCATTTCATGCGGCCAACTGATTTTGGCGCGCAGAGAACGTTGCCACCCCAAATGGCTTTTATATATAAGGAAGGATTCCCCATTGCTGCTGTGTGGCTGCAGGGTACCTGAACCCCACTCGTTAAAAACCTGAATGTGTAACTGGCCCTTATGGAGGGATGAGAGAATCATCATGATTGGGCAGACAGTTCAAGTGCTCCCTCTAAAGTCAGATTCCATTGCTTGGGACAGCTGCCTCCCTTCCCCCTCCTGGTGCCAGGGAACCCTGAGAAATGGGAGAAAAGCAGTCCTGGGAGCCTTAAAATATTGACCCCAGATATTTCAGGATTTTTAAAGATGATATTCAGTATTCTGTAATCCCAAATACTGTTTCCGTTAGTAGTAAAAAAGACTAAATATCTTGGTATTGAGTTAACTGCAAGAAATATAGACTTATATAAGAATAATTATGAAAAATTATGGACTAAGTTAACTCAAGACTTTAAGAAATGGGATAAAATGAATTTGTCACTGATGGGAAGAATATCAGTTATAAAAATGAATGTCCTACCACGCCTGATGTTCCTGTTCCAAACAATACCAATACTTAGTAAGACAGATTTGCTACTGAAATGGCAACAAGAACTATCAAAGTTTGTTTGGGCAGGCAAGAAACCGCGAATCAAGATGAAAATTCTTTGTGATGCCAAAGACAGAGGTGGGCTACAACTACCAAATCTTAGACTATATTATGAAGCGGTCTGTCTAACCTGGATGGAACAATGGGTGAAATTAGAGAATGATAAACTACTGGGGTTAGAGGGCCATGATTGTAGATTTGGTTGGCATGCATATTTATGGTATGACAAGGTAAAAATGGACAGCTTTTTTAAGCTTCATGTGGTAAGAAAAGCATTATTTGTGGTATGGATGAGATATAAAAAATACTTTGGTGATGTAAGACCATTGTGGATTGTACCAGTGGAAGTGTTAATATCTTACTCAAGACATAGAGATAAAGATTGGTTGCCATATAAAGACTTAATTAAAAAAGTGGGAACAGAATGGGTAATGAAAAAGCAGAATGAAATTGAATATGAATATGAATGGCTGAAATATATGCAGATTTTTGACCTTTTTAGATCAGATAAAAGAAACTATGGTTTTAGAGAGGAAAAAAATGAAATGGAAAATGTTTGGGAGAGTAGAGGGGGAAAAAATATCTCTAGAATGTACAAGGTGTTGTTAAAATGGTATACAGAGGAGGAAACAGTAAAAGAGCAGATGATAAAATGGGCTATTAATATGAACAAAGAAATTGATATTGAAACCTGGGAATATTTGTGGAAAAATTCTATTAAGATATCGCCTTGTACCAATGTTAGAGAGAATTGTTATAAAATGATGTATAGGTGGTACATGACTCCGAAAAAAATTGCAAATATGAACCAGAATATGTCAAATAAGTGTTGGAAATGTAAAAGCCATGAAGGCTCATTTTACCACATGTGGTGGACTTGTGAGAAAGCAGTTGACTTTTGGACAAAAGTCCACAAAGAAATGCAAAAAATTCTGAAATGCTCTTTTAAAAAGGCACCGGAAATTCTGCTTTTAGGATTGAAAATGGAAGAAGTCAATACAACTAAAAAGACTTTATTCTGGTACTTAATCACAACAGCGAGAATGATTTATGCACAATTTTGGAAAACAGAGAAAGTGCCAGAAATTGAAGACTGGATACAAAAAGTTCTGTTCATGGCAGAGATGGACAAAATTACGAAGAAGTTGAATAACAAAGAAGATGACGTGTTTTTTCAAGAATGGAGTGACTTTAAAATATATTTGGAAAAGAACTGGGATGTGAAACAAAACTTAATATGTTTAGATCAATATTAAGTCAAATGATGTTATCTTTAGATTGTAATGATAAGAAACTGATATTTTTGACGATATGAAGTAATCTGGAGCAGGGGTGGAAGCATTGTGGGAAGCCATTGGAGGGAGGGGAGGAACTGGGAATGGGGTAGACAATTGATAGAATGAAATGATTTTAATCTTAAATGTTGTATTCCTGAGAAAATAAAATTTGTTTACCCAAATACTGTTTCCGTTGCCAGAGCGACGCGTAGCGTCACATCCTGGCGACGGCGGTGCAACGCATATCGCTCTCCCCCGCGGCAGGGATCCTGTGAAGATGTGCAGATCCCCCGCCGCGGCTTGGCAGCCCTACATGCTACTCTTAAGTAGGCTGCAGCCCTATTTAAAACTGTGCCTAGGGAAGCTGTAGCAGAAAAGACTTGCCCCATTCTCACCTGTCCCATGGAACCCTTGCAGGCCTTAAAGGGTTGCCAGCCTGGCATTATAGCTGATCTCCAGAGTACAGAGATCAGTTCTCCTGGAGAAAGCTGCTTCTGAGGGTGGAATCTACGGCACTGTACTCCACTGAGGTCCCTCCCCTCCCCAAGCCCCACCCTCAAATCTCCAGGAATTTCCCAACCCAGAGCTGGCAAGCCTAGGACTCCCAGAACACAAACAAAAACTTTTTGAAGGCTGTTAAAAAGAGGAGACTATGAGCATGACCTTTCTTTGGTACAGCTGCTGTTTAGACTGCTCAGCCACAAGAGTTTAGATTTTCTATTTCCATGTCAGAAACTTCTGAAAGAAATCAAGAAGTCTCTCCCCACCCCCACTATTATTTGCCTGCATATGAATTAGAAGCAATCAATTGCACTAAGCAGCATCCAGTTCATTTTGAAAGGAAACGTATTAAATTTTTGAGATTTTTGAAAGAAACAGATTTACAGTTCGTCCCACTGCAATTTTCTTCTGAACAAAAGGGTTTGGCTTCTATCTGCTTGTTCAGTTCCTCTTGTAACATCAGCAACGGCTAACTTCTTTGTTAGGCATATTAAGTAGATGTGCTATGTTTCTCCTGGAAAAGAAAAACCCTAATGAATAAAGAAAATTGCGGCGGTTTCTAATTTTTCATACTATCCATTCCTGCAGATTCAACTGAACCTGGCAAAATATCGGTTATTCTAAAAAGCCTCTGCTTTGACATGTCAAGTTGTTCTTCCTCGTGCATGTACTGCCATCTTGTGCTTCTATCAGACATTGCTATGACTTTCACACAGAGGTGATGGTTTCTTTCTGCTGGCATAATATTTGTGCTATTGCGGATCTGAGCTCATTGTCTACATTTAACAGAAAGGTAAATAGCAGCATTGCCCACCTCCAGGTGGGATCTGGAGATCTCCTGGAATTACAACTGTTCTCTAGGTGACAGAGATCAGTTCCCTTGGAGAAAATGGCTGCTCTGAAGAGTAGACTGTATGGCATGATACTCCATGGAGGTCCTTCTCTTACCCACAGCACATCCTCCCTAGGTTCTACTCCCAATCTTCAGTAATCTCCCAACATGGAGTTGGCAACCCTAGCTGACAGCTTCTGCTGGACAGGATAGTTCTGGAGAACATGAAAGCTTGCATAATTTTGTGGCAATCTTAATAAAGGGTATTACATGGCTTTGGTGATGGGTTTTTCTTGGATCAACATGGCCCAGCTGGTACCTCTAAAAGCAGGGCAGGAACACACAGGAACGGGGTTCCGGCTGGCTTCAGAGTTGGCCATGCCCACTACAGCCAAAACCTCTGCGTGCGTGGCTACAGAAGGGAGGCCTGGAGAGCGACTTCCCCCCTGGCGACACCGAGGCAGGCAGGCCGGGGGGGGGCTGGAAGGATCGGGGAGGCATTTAAATGCCTCCCTGTGCCTTCCCCAGCCTGTCCAAGGGCCTGTTTGCCTGGGCACCTCGCAGCCGCAGGGCACCCAGGCAAGCCAAGGGAAGGCATGGGGTGTGGCCTAATATGCTAATGAGCTGCGGTGTCAGGGTGTGGCCTAATATGCTAATACCTTTCTGCTGTTGGGTGTGGCCTGTTATGCTAATGATTTCTTGCTGGGCTTTTTCTACAAAAGAAGCCCTGTCTAAAAGTATAAAATTTCACAAACCATGAGAGGTCTTGGGGTGGGGAGGAAGAACACATATAACAACCACACACACACACATCAGTGACATTACAGACATTACACAGTACATTCAGCCACAGCTATGAAAGCATCCCTGAATATAAGGGGAAGAATTTTATGCTGAGCTCTGGGAGAATAGGATAGCTTGATAATGGAAGTGCTTCCTTGTGTAGGACATATATACATGTATGTATCTGTTGTTTATTATGGCTGTTGTTTTTCTATGATTTATAGCTGTGTTGTCTGTCTAAAGCAAAACTAACACCATTTTGATTTTGGGGCTGTTGCAGCTAATTTTAGGCCTCTAACAGTGGGGAATTTCACATTACCCGTCTTCTCCCGGTTTCAAGCCGGGCGTCTTCCGTTTGCAGATGAACCGGTAGAGGGCTGCCGTTTCACACACGGCTTGCCCCTACCGGAAAGGAGCCGATTCAGAAGCGGTTCGGCGTTTCACACACGCACCGCTTTGTTTCCCCACGTTTGTTTTTTTTTAAAGTCCGTCTTATAGAGATATATCGATATACCAGTACTCCAATGTATTCCAATGGGATCGGTATACCGTTATATCGATATATCGATATAAGCCGAACGTTCAAAAAAAAAAAAAGCCCGCGCGGCTGAAAAAAGGCGGGAAAGAAGCGTATCGGAACCGGGAGAGGGAACGGGAGCCTCCTCGGAAGCGGTTGACAGGTAAAACGCTTCCCTCCCGGTTCCTAATCGGAACAGAGGCTTCCCTGTGTGCGGGGAATTTCAGACAGGCGCTTTCTCCCGGTAGGGAACCGATTCTCAACCGGGTGCTGGTCTGTCATTTCAGACAGAACCGGGTTGAGAATCGGTTCCCTACCGGGAGAAAGCACCTGTCTGAAATTCCCCAGTTTCTTTTTTTTAGATTTTTTTTGTTTTTAATAACAAACAAAAATACAAATATACATAAAACATAGATATTGGGGTACATTATGGATAAATTGTATTTCAAGTGCCTTTTCCATACCAATTTCAGTTTAGAACTTTAAAAATTATTATAGTCTTTTTTGCTTCTGACAGTTTCTTATGGTCCAGAAGACAGAGACATTCCTGAGGAGGGAGGTATTGAAGCCAGAGAACAATCAGTTTGTGTGTTTCTATAACTGAAAAGTTTATATGCTAAGCTGCTGAGCACATAGGTAGTTACATAAGTATCAGCTTCACACAGCTGCGGATTAACACCTAGCTAAGCAGCTAAGTAATTAACGCAGGCACTCTGAATTTCTAACTGTTTAACCAATCAGAGGGTGCGTTCAGACGGGGCGTTTCACCCGGCATAAACTGTACCGGTTGGAACCGTTACAGTTTATGCCGGCTGAAACGCGATCACACTTACCTCCTGTCTGCGGATCCCATCGCTGTGTGTCCGTTCACATGCAACGAGTGTCAGCTTTAAAAAAAAAAAAAAAAAACCCTCAGTTTGAGCATGCGCATAGGCAGC
>NW_015167535.1:106937-115120 GCF_001447785.1 Gekko japonicus | reverse complement strand
CCAAGAGCATTTTTTAACAGAACAACGTCCTGCAAGGGAGCAGGCTGTTCTTCCGAAGCCGGGAGTTCCGTTGTGAGCCAGATAAAGTTCAAGGCACCAACCACGCAACGGGAAGTTTGCTCTTTGGACAGCTCGAAGGAGGTGGGAGCGCAAACTAAGCCAGACTAGAGACTTGGGTCACTCACAAGGAAGCCAAACAAATAAAGCTTTGTAACCTCGCAGCTGATTCCAGCACGCCAACCAGCTCTCTCCCCAGCAAAGAGCCGCACACACCCGGCGAAGGCGGGGTGCAGCTGGCGGGCGACTTGTTGTTTGAGCTACTACCGGCACTCAGCCTATCCGCCCAGACTTGCAAAGCAGGATCACAAACCCTGCCCCGATTTGTAGCACGATCTGTCGACAACCAAAATGTGGATCTGGATTGATCAAGTTACAAACTTTGCTAGGGAAAAGGGGGCGGCTGGAGAGAAGGGAGCAAGAGGAACCCAGCCCATTCAAATAGTGTGTACAACACAGACCCCTCCTTGGCATGCAAAATGCCGAGCCACAGCAGCCAACCGAAACCACACCCCCCCCCCCCAGTTCAACCGAAGACCTGCCAGGATCGCTTTGCCAGCCCGGACGCCTCCGAAACTAAAGTAAGGCCCTTTTCTTTCTTTTTTAAACAAATGCCAGGGCGAAGCATCGCCCAAGCGAATATCGCCATCCTTTAAAAAAAATGGCGGGCGAAAACAGGAAGCCTCGGGCTTCCAAACGGAAGTAGCTTTGCAATGGTGGAGAGCGATCAGACGGGGGGGACATCGAAAGCAACCGTTGCACTCAGTATACCACCACTTGGGGACCTAGTGGCAGAGTGCAACGGTTTAAAGGGCTTTGTAACGGTTAGGGACAGAAGGCAGATGTTCTACGTCTGAACGCCGGTAAGTACACCGATTGCAACCGGCACCTATTCCGTTACAAATGCCCCGTCTGAACGCACCCCTTGGGGACCTAGTGGCAGAGTGCAACGGTTTAAAGGGCTTTGTAACGGTTAGGGACAGAAGGCAGATGTTCTACGTCTGAACGCCGGTAAGTACACCGATTGCAACCGGCACCTATTCCGTTACAAATGCCCCGTCTGAACGCACCCAGAATGTGCCAAATCACAATCTTACCCCATATGTCATTGAAATTTGTTATATTTGTATAAAGCTTGTTCTTTTCATCACCATCTTTGGAGCAGCTGATTTTACTCGGAGGGGCTGCTTTCCTTTTTCCTTCCAATAAAAAATTACTTTGTTCTTTGCTGATCCTGTCTCTCTGTGTGTATCGGGCAACCATATATAGGAAAAATCACCCTTTGCATGCAACACTTGAGGAGAGGAAAACTCAGACACCTCATAACAATGGGGAAAGGGATACAGATCTTATGTAACAAGAACTGTGACATATAAACACCTCACCATGTACCTAAACTCCTGGCTCTGGTTTAGCAGAAATTTACTCAGGAAGTCCCTTCTTGAAAGGCTTGGAAATAAGTGTGTGATACTTCTGTATTCAGTTTATACTTGAAGGGTGGCTGCTATTTTCCCCAGCTATTGGCCGTTGGCAGCAGGGAGTGGATAAAGTACTCAACATCTCTTGGAACACCTGGTCCAACCCCCCAAAAAAGTACATAAGAAGAGCCCTGCTCGATCAGACCAGTGGTCCATCTAGTCCAACATCCTGTCTCACACAGTGGCCAACCAGTTCTTCTGGACAGCCAACAACAGGGCATACCTGAGGCCTTCCCCTGATGTTATGTCCTGGCACTGGTATTCAGAAGTTTACTGCCTCTGAATGTGAAGTCACCATGGCTACGAGCCACTGATAGATCTATCCTCTGTGCCTATGGCCATCACTACATCCTCTGGCAGAGAATAACACATTTTAATCACTCACTGTGTAAAAAAGTATTTCCTTTTGTCCTTCCTGAATTTACTGCCCATCAGCTTCCATTGAATACCTTTGAGTTCTAATACTGAGGAAGAGAGTTCTATTTCTCAGCTCTCTTTAAGGTAAAGGTAAAGGTTCCCTTGCTCGAAAGCTAGTCGAATCCGACTCTAGGGTTGCGGTGCTCATCTCCGTTTCAAAGCCAAAGAGCCAGCGCTGTCCGAAGACATTTCCGTGGTCATGTGGCCTGCATGACTAAACACCAAGGCGCACGGAACGCTGTTACCTTCCCACTGAAGTGGTACCTATTTATCTACTTGCAATTTCTTGCTTTCGAACTGCTAGGTTGGCAGGAGCTGGAACTAGAGACGGGAGCTCACTCCGTCATGCGGCACACTCGGGTCTCGAACTGCTGAACTACCGACCTTCCACAGCCTTCAGCTCTCTTTACCCCATGCATAATTTTACACACCTATATGATGCTCCCCTTAGTTGTCTCTTTTCTTCCCCAGCTTTTTCTCATAAGGAAGGTGCTCCAACACCTTAATCATCTTGGTTGCCCTCTTCTGTACTTTTCCCAACTTGGCAATGTCCTTTTTGAGATATGGTGACCAGACTTGCACACAGTATTCCAAATGAGGTTGCACCATAGATCTATACAGGGGCATTATAATATTGGTTGTTTTATTTTCAATCCCTTTCCTAACAAGCCCCAACATAGAGTTTGCCTTTTTCATTTGTCATGGTACACCAGCTTGACACTTTCATTGAGCTATCCACTATGAACCCAAGATCTCTTTTCCTTTCAGTCTCAGCAAGTTCAGATGCCATTAGCATATACCTGAAGTTGAGATTTTGTTCCACTGTTCATCACCTTACACTTACTAACACTGAATTGCACTTGCCAAATTGTCTCCCACTCATTTTATTTGTGGAGATCCTTCTGGAGTTCTTCACAGTCAGCCTTGGTTTTCATCATCCTGAATAATTGTGTCATTTGTAAACTTGGCCTCTACACTGCTCATCCCCAGTTCCAGATAATTTATGAATCAATTAAATAATACTAGCCCCAATACCAGTCCTTGTGAGTCTCCACTGCTCACCTCCCTCCATTGTAAGACCTGTCAGTTTATTCCTACTCTTTGCTTCCTGTCATTTAACCAATTTTTAATCAACAAGAGAACCCATTCTCTTATCCCATGACTGTTAAGTTTATTCAGGAGTCTTTGGTGAGGTACCTTGACAAAAGCCTTTTGAAAGTCCAAGTATATAATGTCTACTGGGTTACCATTGTCGACATGCTTGTCCACTTTCTCAAAGAATTCCAAAAGTTTGGTAAGGCAGGACTTCCCTTTCAGAAGCCATGCTGATTTTCCCTCAGCAGGCTTTGTTCCTCTGTGAGCATAATAATTCTGCCTTTGATTACAGTTTCTACTAATTTGCCTTGACCAGACGTTAGGCATGTAATTTCCACATTCCCTTCTCAAGCCCTTTATAAAATCCAGTTTGATATTTACTGGTACAGTGGCTGATTTTAGTGATAAGTTACATATTCATGATGGACTGGATCACTGCGAAAGCAGTGCCATGGTTGGACTACTATGCCCTAAAGGCCCGTGTGAATATCCCACCCTGACCCTGTATAGGCAGTGAGCGGATTTTAGCTCGCTCGTGGAGCCAAATAGACGCAGTGCAGCTTCAACTGGCTCTGCAGGATCCGATGCCCCCTGGCGGTTCGTTGGATGAGCGGGTGAATGACTGGTATAGTCGACTTTCCATGGCCATTGACATGATCGCTCCCCGGTGCCCTCTGTGCCCTCGCTCTAGGCTGGCCCCCTGGTGTACCCAGGGGCTGTGGCTGATGAAGTGAGAGCTAAGACGATTAGAGAGATGGTGGCGCTGAGCCCGCGACGAGGCTACAAGAGCATCCTATAGGACGTTTATGAGATCCTATGAGATGGCAGTCAAGGCTGCGAAGAGAGATTTCTACGCAGCCAGGGTTGCGTCCGCAAGCTCACGCCCAGCCCAATTATTTAGAAAAGTTTGGTCTTTGACGGCTCTGCCACAGGGCAGACAAAATAGTAGGGAATTGGACATTGGCTGTGAGGCTTTCACGAGCTATTTTGTGGATAAAGTCTTGACGCTCCGCCACGACCTCTCCGCCACACTTGAAACAGTTAGCGAACTCGAGGCCCCTTGCGCGTCTTCGAGTCTGGGTTTAGAGTGTTTCGACCAGCTCAGCCTGGAAGAAGTCGACAGATTGCTCGTATCTGTGTGTTCAACCACGTGCAGCCTTGATCCGTGCCCCTCCTGGCTCATTAAAGCGGGCCACGAGGGGTTTCGAGGTGCCTTGAGGGAGATTGTCAACAAGTCCCTCATGGAGGGGTGGTTCCCCGAGGCACTCAAGGAAGTGATGGTCCGCCCTCTCCTGAAAAAACCAACTCTGGACCCGGCTGAATTGGCTAACTATTGGCCAGTGTCCAATTTGCCCTATTTAGGCAAATTGATTGAGAGGGCGGTGGCGACTCAGTTACAGAGCTTTCTGGATGACGCTTCTGTCCTTGACCCATTCCAGTCCGGTTTTCGCCTGGGACATGGGACGGAGACAGTGCTGGTTGCCCTTACTGATGACCTCTGTAGGCATCTGGATCAAGGTGGTGTGGCAGCGCTGTTGTTGTTAGACCTGTCGGCCGCATTTGATATGGTCGACCATCAGCCTTGCCGACGTGGGGATCCAGGGGCTCGCCCTTCAATGGCTTGCCTCGTTCCTCCAAGGTCAGGGACAGAGGGTAGTGCTAGGGGAACAGCAGTCCCAGAGGCACCCACTTGAATGTGGGGTGCCTCAGGGGACGGTGCTTTCCCCGATGCTATTTAACATATATATGCGCCCCCTCGCCCAGATTGCCCAGAGGTTTGGGCTGGGGTGTCATCAATATGAAGATGACACCCAGCTCTATTTGATGTTGGGCGGCCAGTCAGACTCCAACCCAGAAGATCTGCACCGGGCTTTACAAGCCGTGGCTGGGAGGCTCAGACTGAGCAGGCTGAAATTAAACCCAGTGAAGATGGAGGTCCTGTGCTTGAGTCAGACCGGATCGGGGTTGGGGCTCCCACTTCTGACCTTCGACAGGGCACCTTTGGTGCCAGCTTCGGAGGTTAGGAGTCTGGGAGTGCTCCTGGACCCCACCTTAACAATGGAGGCCCAGGTGGCAGCCACTGCCAGATCAGCCTTTTATCATCTTCGGCTGGCACAACAGTTGGTTCCTTTCCTCGACCACAATGACCTGGCTACAGCGATCCATGCGATGGTCACCTTGAGGCTAGACTACTGTAACGCTTTCTACATGGGGCTGCCTTTGTTGCAAATCTGGAAGCTGCAGCTGGTGCAGAATGCTGCGGCCAGGCTGTTGGTGGGCGCCCCTAGGTGGGATCACACCCGACCTGTACTGAAAGCGCTGCACTGGCTGCCTATAGCATACCGGATTCGCTTCAATGTGCTGGTGCTTACCTTTAAAGCTCTACATGGCCAGGGTCCAACATACCTGAGGGACCGCATTTCCCCACATATGCCCCAAAGAGCACTTCGGTCAGGGTCACAACACCGCCTGGTGACCCTGGGCGCTAAGGAGGCCAGGCTTGCAGCAACAAGGGACAGGTCCTTTTCAGTGGCGGCTTCTATCTGGTGGAATGAGCTCCCAGAGGAGATCAGGGCCCTGTGGGACCTTTTGCAGGTCCGCAGGGCCTGTAAGATGGAGCTCTTCCGCCAGGCTTTCGAGTAGGAGCCGCCACTGCCACTACCACCACCGCTCCACTATAGAGCGACATCGCCGGAAGGCCGAGTAACTTCTATCTACGGCCCTGGCCCTCCCCCTTGTGGTATGCAAGATGTTTTGGATCTTTCTATTCTTGCATCCTGATTGTACTGAATGTTAACTGTTTTATCTTTTTATACTGTATGCACTTTGTGCCTTGTTGTAAGCCGCCCTGAGCCCGCTCGCAGGGAGGGCGGGGTATAAATATAATGAAATAAATAAATAAATAAATAAATAAATGTTAGTAGATCAACAATCTCATGTTTGAGTTCCATAAGTACTCTTGGGTGACTTATTCGTTTTTAATTTCCTCAGAACCTTATTAGTTCTTAATTTCCTTCATCTCTCATTACCTCATTTTGACTTAGTTTTTCAGACACTCTTCCTGAAAAGCGTGGCTGTATCCTAGGTGCATGCCCCTTCACTTTCCACAATGAACATTTTTGGAAAGAATTCATTGAGCTTCTCTGACATCTCCCCATCTTTCCTTAGCAATCCTTTTATTCCTTGGTCATTTAAAAGCCCAACCGATACTCTGGATGATTTCCCATTTGAGATATACTTAAAGAGATGTTTATTATTTGTCTTTTAGTAACCTGTTCGAATTCTCTTTCCATATGCCTAATTATTGACTTATATTTCTTTTGCAAGAGCCTGTGGTCCCTTCTGTTCAATTCATTGGGACAGACCTTCCACTTTTTAAAAGAAGCCTCTTTACTTTTTATACCTTCCTTGATTTGCATTGTTAACTGTGCAGGCTTTCTTTTAGACTTGGCAGTGCCTTTCCTAACCCGTGGAATGCATTCTATCTGGGCTTCAATTAGTATGGTTTCAAACAGCTTCCAAGCATAATCTAGGGATCTGACTCTCTTGTGTTTCCCTTTCAGCTTCCTTTTAACTATTCTCATTTTTGTAAATTTCCCTCTTTTGAAATCAAATATTAACAGTTTGGGTCTTTAGTGGTAACGTTCCAATTATGTGAATTCTGAATTTAATAGCATTATGGTCACTGTTCCTAACTGGTGCGGCAACATCTACTTCTCATCAGGTCTACATTGACATCTCTCACCAAGATCAATGAAACTGGGTGATATTACTGCCCAAGTGATCTACAGTGCAGAGTTCAAACAACACCAAAGCATACTCTCGGTTCGATACATCACGACTCGGACAACGACATAAGAAACACACGTTTACTCAGTACTTCACACTACAAAAGACAAAGACAAAGTGCTGCGTGGCCAACTATATACATATCCAAGGGAACACCCCTAGATCCCATTGGGGGGGGGTTGAATTCCCCTCCAAGGTTTCTATTGGTTCCCCTAGTGAACCTTAGGAGCCTAGTCTCTATTGTTCTTTAGGAATCAAGCTCTGCTCGCCTGGCCACCGCCTCGTGGCGGTTCCCAGGACACAACACTCTGTGCTACAACAATGAGCTCTGTGTGTTCATATTCCCTTTCTCTCCCCTATCCATTGTTCAGAAGAGTGAAGGACTCCTGTTTTCATGCAAACAATGGCACTGAACCCAAACTGTAAAACTGTTGCTTGTGCTTACCTGGCAAAACCAGATTGCAAACCATTTTTTCCTTGTATTCTGCAGGCTTGGATGTCAGGGGGAAAGCCAACTTGGCTCACCCTTTCAGATATATTATCAGTCATTAATTGACTCAGAGCATCAATGGGGAGGTGGGGGAAGAAGGTCCTCATGAGCACAGGGTTTGTGCCAGTAATGACATACCATGGCTTGATGTGATGACTATTCTCTGGATACAGATGCGATCCCTGGTGGTGCTTTATGAGGTACAGCATTTGCAGTGGTGAAATGTGCAGATGAGATCTGACAGATTTGTGATATCTACCAGCCTCTTTCTTTTCCATTTTTTAAAAGTAGGTGCAGGAATACAGGAGATCTGGTCTGGACTGGGACTGCATCTTTTTCTTGCTCTTTTGTTTTGGACAGAAATTCCACTCTTCCCTTCCCCACAAGCTACTTCTGCTTCTGTCATCTTAAAAGAAAATTAAAGCTGTTGGAAGATTTATTCATGGACCTCTCCTGCATCCTGGAGCTAAGTCAAACCTTTCATGGTTATCAAGGCAAAGGAGGGCCACCCCACTTACCAGAACAGTAGCAGGTGAGGTGCTGAGAATTTGAATTGTCTTTGGACTTTCCTGGGGAAACCTGTGTGTGAAGTGTCGTGTCTTTTTCTGGTGAACCGAACAGGCAACCCAGTGACCCAAGAACAGTTTAACAGGCACAAGGCTTTTAATGAGATAAGTTCCCTGACTGAACTTCTCAGGAACAGGAGTCTTGTGTGGCAAGCAGACTGCTGACCAAGGACTGGCGTTGTACACCCTGCCCCCCAAGTCCCATTAAGGATGGACATCCACAGAGAAACTTCCCCAAACAACTTGTCTACATACAGGTCATACTAACAGAAATGCATTGAAGCAACAGTA